>NW_019265559.1:200100-201030 GCF_002742605.1 Olea europaea var. sylvestris
GTAAAAAGCCCGAGCAAAAGCTCGGGCCGAGCCTATTTTTTTTGGCCGAGCTTTTGCTCGGCTCGGCTCGAGCCCGTAAAAAAGCTCGGTCACTTTAACCGGGCTGAGCCGGAGCCGGAGCCGAAACTTTAGGCTCGTGAGCCGGCTCGTTTACATCCCTAATGTAATTTGTTAGACATTTTTTTTCCTTATATATACGGACTTTAAATCAATTTAATTTGATTTTTTCCTATCTCAATTGTATTGGAATATTTTTGGTGGGAGTGTTGTATTTTTTGTGGCTCGTAGAGGAACAATTTGTATTTTATGTCATTAACATTACCTTTTAAAGTCAACCGTCTTATTAGTTTTAGCCCCTGTTTGAACCAACTTTTTGGGATATAAAAATGATTTTTTTTATCGTTATATTTCTCTTCAAGTCACAATTGTTGATCGACTATGTCATGTGTGGGATCAAGATTCTATTTCATCGATCAACCTTTTTATGAAAATCATTTGGAAAATATTGCACAAACAGGTGCTTAAGACAAATCAACGAACTAATTAGAGCTCAAATGAAATAATTATGAATGAATGAATTTAGAACGATATATTTTTACTTAATTTTATATATGTTTATTTAGGTAAGTTTACATAAAATTAAAAATATAATATAATTACAAATATCACCACCACGAATTTTATTGGTTACGCCACAATTTTAAGTATTTATTTTTGATTTTCTTATATAACTTTAACTAAAATTACATAAATGGATTCTAACATATTTATCACACAAAATAATTTATTATTATACCATAATCATATATCTAATTTTTCTTTCTTTTTTCCTCGTAACTAAGAGGAAATACACGGAAATGACTCTTGAACTGTAGCAAATTTTAATATTGGCCTTTGACCCATTAAATGAATTAAAAAAAATTAAGTTAA
>NW_019265559.1:202327-240467 GCF_002742605.1 Olea europaea var. sylvestris
TGAATTTTTGCAGGATGGAGTATCATTTAGATGGGGAGTTGAGACGGTTGGCGGGGAAAGCTACTTGGAATAGTAGCTTTGAGAGTTTTATTGTGGTGTTGGAGCTGCTTGATGATCATCACGGAGATATGCTACGACAGTCCTCCTTGTGGCCACTGTACCAGATTCGAGAGGTGCAGTACTCAGGACAGATTATCGATGCACTTCTATGTCGGCTTCTGAGGTCAGTCGATGGCAATTCCCTCCACTTCGACCTCGGGGGCAAGGTCGTCAGTTTTTCGATGTATGAGTTTAGCTTAATCACTGGATTGAGGATTACGAGCGACGATGCAACCATTGAGAGAAGCAATAGGTTGTACGAGACATACTTCCAGGGACGTGGGTTGGTGCATCTACCCGAGTTGATGGTCACGATCAGGGGGTGCGACCAGATGCTAGATAGTTTGAAGCTTGAGCTGGTCTACATCCTCGAGAGTGTGATGAGGTGTTATCACAAGAAGATTGCCATCGACATTTTTCATTTGGAAGTTATTGACGACATCGATGCGTTCAACAACTATCCATGGGGCCAGAGATGCTATGAAGACACCGTACATGTCTTCACCAGATTACACTCGAGGCCCAGGGGGTCAATGCGTAAATACAATACATATGGATTGCTCTTAGCGGTGCAGGTAAATGTTTAATATAATTAAAGTTAAAGTTTTAGTATATTACATTTAAGCATAATAAGTGTATGTGTTGCAGATTTGGGTGTATGAGACAGTCCCTGCATTGGGGGCCTGCTTCACGAAGCGAGGGGAGACACGATGTCCTCGGATGCATCGTGGGAGATCGTCGTGAGCGGACGGATGTCTCACTGGGAAACAGTTATCAGTCCTTCTCGACAATTCTCAGGTAAGTATTATGCATATGTGATTTATATTATACGTAGTTTAGAATCTGTTTACATGATCGTTAACTAGTTGAAATGTCAATATGTCAGCTTGAAGTCATACCTGAGTTGACGCCGTCGATGGAAGAGGAGGCTCGGTGTTTTGTGCGGGATTTAGGCGTTCTGCACACCCAAGAAGAGGAGATGTCTAATCCGAGCCTGGATCGAGATTGGGTATGTGAATTAAATATAATTTATTGAATATCGTCGACGTATAAATTTATTGAATAATTTTTAATGTTATTTATATAGGAGGGCGGTCCATCTGATCGACGATCACCTCTGCCGAGGGTATCGCCGCCACCATTGGCATCACTTCCGTCGAGAGCATCGTCGTCGCTATTGGCATCGCCTCCGTCGAGGGCATCGCCGCCGCCATTGGCATCACCATCGCAGAGGGTATCTCCTTCTCCCTCGTCCAGACACGTCCCCCGTGTATCTCTGACACACAGTGATGATTTGTATGCCCGTCTGACTGAATTTATAGTGGAGGAGGTCGGCGCGCTACGACAAGAGCTGACGGAGAGGATTGATGATCTGGGACGAGAGTTGACAGGAAGAGTCGACGATATGGGACGAGAGTTGATAGGGAGGGTTGACGATCTATCCCTTGATGTTGGAATGCTACGGTCTTGCATTGTCGACCTTCAGGATACGGTAGCCACTAGGCGATGGGGGGACAGATGGGATGGTAGAGATGATGATCGAGAGGGTGTCAGAGATGGTGATGGAGAGGGGGGTCACCCACATTTTTGGCATGATGAGACATTAGAGTCATTGTGGCTGTCTATGGAGATGGAGAGGGAGAGGGAGAGGGAGAGGGTGGCCCCGATGGGGATGGGAGAGGGGATGACAGAGGGGTGGCCTTGATGAGAGGGGCGGAGGAGGTGGCGACGGAGGGGGAGGCCCCGATGGGGGGACGGAGGAGGTGGCGACAGAGGAGATGGCCCCGATGGGAGGGGCGGATGAGGTGGCAACGGAGGAGGTGACTCCGGAGGTCGAGAGGATGCCCGTCGTGATTGAGGGTAAGAGACATGCTGTTGATGAGATGGAGCAGGTGGTCGGTAAGAGGTTGAGAGTTCCGTCACAGTATGTTGTTTCTCCCTTCACGGTTGAGGCCAAGAGGAGGACGTTCATCGATGGGACGCAGCCAAACTTATTCAGAGAGGTGGACAATGCCAAGTGGAAAGCGTTTCGAGACGGAGTGGAGGAGAATTATCCCCGGGTAAGTATTGTATGATTTTAATAAAGTATACTGTACGCTTACTCGTCTATGCTTATTTTAATATTTCCCTTTTTTTTCTGAGCTAGCTGCACGATAGGCAACCTGACGGTTTCAGACGCTTACAAGTGGTTTCACGATATCACCACTTCGGGAGCTTGGCTCGCCGACGATGTAAGTAAACTATTCATCTCATGTTTTTTATGTATACGTCACTTTGTGTTTATTAAATAAATAACTCATACTTTTTTGGTGTTTCCTGATGCAACACATCGACCTGGCCATGGACTTGCTGCGAGATCAAGCTCAAAGACATCCAAAATCATTTGACGTCCATGGTCGAGTCATATTAAACACCGAGTTCCTGCATGTCGTTACCATAGAGTATCAGTTGCTCCAACTTATGGGTAACGAGTGCACAGTGCCAGAATATATGCTCA
The DNA here is from genome assembly GCF_002742605.1 of Olea europaea var. sylvestris. NCBI lineage: Eukaryota > Viridiplantae > Streptophyta > Magnoliopsida > Lamiales > Oleaceae > Olea > Olea europaea. The sequence continues at coordinate 204,924 of NW_019265559.1, forward strand.
AGTGGGTTATAGGAATGTCGCCGAGTGTCGAGGAAAAATTATGGGAGGATTGTACACACATGTACATTCTAGCGTGCATCAATAAGCACTATGTTACGTTGGAGATCGTTTTTACTGACACGACTATATATGTGTACGACCCAAATCATTAATGTTTGACACTAGGCCAGTTGGAGCAAAATCTGGAGTCTGTAGCTATAATTGTTCCTATGATGGCTAGACGAGCAGGGATGACTATACATGACAGATTGCGGATTGTTTGGAACACGAGGACATCGCGACAGTCCATAAGGTAAGTGTTTGAACTTTGTTGTTTTCATCTTTCAGATTTAGTTTTTTAGCTACACAGTACTGAACTGATCCATTGTTGTTCAATTGTAGCGGCGACTGCGGCATATTTGCCATTAAGTATGTTAAATTTTTAAGTACAAGACATAAGGTTGATGGAATCAACCAATCGTGGATACAGAACTGGAGAAAGAAGCTAACTCGTGATTTGTTCGAATTTAATGGTGACCCGTAAATTTGTATTAAATTTATGTATCATTCGAATTGTAAATTTAATTATTTTTTGTGATTATGAAATAATTGTAAATTTGTGTTCAATGTGTATGACATTCATATTGAAAATTTAATTATTTTTTGTGATTATAAAATAATTGTAAATTTGTGTTCAATGTATATAACATTCACATTGAAAATTTAATTATTTTTTTGTAAGTTGATTTTTTATTATTTTACACATATGCCAAGTATAGAACTAATTTTTTCATATGAATTATTATAAATACCATTTATCAAGAATAAATATTGAACATTGAATATTTATGAAGAACAAATATTAAACAGTGTAAAGTAAACGGAAATATTATTCATTTAACGTACCTGTTTAATTGTCATTTAGGGGAATTTGACTAGTACAAAATTATCGAGTATGCCCTATGCCGCTGCACTTGCCACACCTACGCGGTCGAGGAAACTCTCCGGTAGATGGTATTCTAGATGTACTTGGACGTCCAGGAGCACGCGGTTCAACTGCTGGTGGCAACACATCATGAAACGGGAGAATGTACTTGGGAACTTTCCACTCGACTTCATTTGACAGAGGAAATATAGTCTCAGCATTTGCTGTTCTCCAAGACTCAGTTGTATAATACAAAGAGCATAACATTCTAGCTACAAAGCCTCGATACATAGCCACCGCAACTGCATGCTCACATGAAAAACTCTCCAACTAAAATCTCGTACAAGTGCATGTGTTATCAGTCAAGTCCACCATATATGCTGTATTACGTGCACATTGCACGAAAAAGCGGAACTCATCTAGTGCTTCCACATTCAACTTTCTCGCAACCTCTGCCACCTTAAAGAGTTTCTCCTCTTGAGCTAGGGCTAGCACGCTAGTGCAACTCTGTGATGCCGCACGTCGGTCATGAAATCACTGTTGCAGCTTGTTACAAATGTTCTCAATCATTGCGAGAATTGGTAACTCTCGATCCTTCTTAAACAATGTATTGAAAGATTTCGCGTTATTCGACGTCATCATGTTGTATCGACGTCCTGGAAAGTATGAACGCGCCCAATGTTTAATCCCCATGTTCGTTAGATATTCCAACTCGGTAATGATTTACTTCCTATCTCGGACATGAAATTATTACACTCTTCAGTACTGTAAACTTCGGCTGGTCTCCTGAACATTGAAATGATGTCTTTGCCCCGATACCTAGTCTTAAAATTACCTTGTATATGGTATATACAATACCCGTGATGTGCTTCGGGAAAAACTTTAGCGATACCATTTATTATAGACTGTCCCTGATCAGTTACAAAGGCAAGGTCTTCGACTTTCCCGATCACTTCCCTCAGTTTCGAAAAGAACCAATGCATGGATAGATCATTATCGCTATCGACTATGTTGAATGCAATAGGGTAAATTTGAATGTTGGTGTCTTGACATGTAGCAATAATTAATTTGCCTTGACATTTAGCTTTCAGAGTTGTACCATCAATTAGAATTACGGGTCGCATTGCATTTCAAAAATTCCAAAGACATTGTCCGAGAGCTATGAATAAATACTTAAAACAATTATCGCCCCCCGTCTTAATAAAAAATTCCGTGCCAGGATTTGTTGTCCCTATATTATGGAAATACATGGCCAATTTAGCATAGCTCTCCTCATCCGATCCCATTAAATCCTCCAACGCACATTCTTTGGCCTTTCAGGCTTTCTGGTAGCTCATGACCACTCTATACTCTCGACGGACGTCGTTAAGGATATCCGAAGGTTTGTAGATTGTTTGTGGGTCCTGATACTTGTGCATTATCCGTCGACCAATAAACCATGCTCGAGCTTGCATGTGATCATTTCGATAAATTCTCACTTCGCAAGTATGTTCCCGTGCATATTTGCGAACTACAAAGCACTCATTCGTGTCCATCTTAGTCGCTCTCAAACGCCAATTGCAATTGTTGTCAACGCAGGCAACTGTCAACAATGACTTGGTTGATTTTTTTACCTTGAACTCAAAATTATATTTTAATGTCATCCGGTGCACAGCTTCATGCAAATCTTTCTCAGTTTCAAATAGTTGCTCGACATACAAATCGTCATCATCGGGAGCCACACGCGAAGAATTGGAGGACGGTCCACTTGTTCCACCCCCTGAGCTCCCATCCCGCTGAGGTCTCTGTCGGGATAAAGCAATTAAATTTTTATTTGTAAAATCTTTTATATTTTCGTTGTCCTCAACTGTCGACGAAATTCTGTGCATAACAGTGGCTTCACAATTAGTAACAACTGTCTCGGGAATAACCACATCATCGGCAGGAACTATCTCCACTGTCTCCCAAAAATCTCGGTCATTATTATCTGCTCCATTTGAATCTTCACGTTCACCTTCGACAACATCATTCTTAACTAAAGTCACACCAAGAACAGTCAGAGTCCTATGCATTTTATTCAATTCTAATAGATAATTCAATTCAGCATCATTAGTAACAAATATAGGTGGCATCGGAATGGACGAATCCCCATAACCATTGAATAAATATCTCAGTTGCATATCGTACTGAGAAGAATCAACATTCAGCTTATTTTGCAAATCCTGGTACACTTCCGCATATGATGTACTCTCTGTTACCGAAATTGTAATACAACCACATACATTACTCGTCCATCTTCATTCCCATCTATTATTTTCAGTCAGTTCGAAATCACCGAAATAACAGACCCAGATTATCATATCTGCATGACGATATAGAATTTTTATATCAATTACAACAACAAAAATTCAGATATTTAATCAACTTGTAATTAAAATTATAAGACAAATGCCAAAATAGAAATTAATAATAAAAAAATTCGTAAAACAATCGACTGTGGACTGTTTTACAGCCAACAATAGGCTGTTTAAAGCCAAAACAGCCGATTGGTGTTTAACAGTCGACTAACAGGCGGCTGTCGACTGTTAGACAGTCGTCTAACATTCGACAGTTGGCTGTTAGACAGTTTTTCGACAGTCGGTTGTCTGCTGTCTAACAGTTTTTGTTACCATCCCACAGTTAATCGTCGGACTGTTTATATTGCGTATAACTTTTTATTTTTCTATGGTTCTAAAGAAATAAATTATAGATCTGTTAAAAAAATTCTACTAACTACTATGTTATTTAACTACTCAAACATACACTAATTTATTGAAATCAAAATTAAACATGTGTAAAAATATACTTACCAATTTGAAGTAATTGATCTGAAAATAATTCTGGCTTCGGCTTTTGAAGTTTTTTGATATTTTGAGGTTCAAGCATATGAAAAATGAGAGTTTTTCTGTGTTTGAAGCTCGTTCTACAGTTTTATAAGTGAAAAAGTGTTTGATTTTCAATTATTAACTAAAAGGGTAATAATGTCTTTTAAACTATTCAATATTTTGTAATTACATAATATATTTAAGGGTATCTATGCCTTTTACCATTCAAGAGGTTAATGTGATAATATTCAAGTTTTTAAAAGTCAAAGTGGAAATAAGGACCTTTGACTAGGTCAATTTTATAAGAACCCCCATAGTCGACGCCATGCCATTTTCCAGCTTTTGTTCCGAATGGGAAAAAATTTCGATAATTGCTTTGGACTGTGAAGGTGAAACCTTTAAAATCCAACATATAGGCCGATAAATTTTTACTTTATCGTTGGAAGAAAAATGAAATTATATGCAAAAGACCCTTTCTATATGCAAAAGACCCTTTCAAGATTGAGATTATCCACAAGTTCTAATGTGAAGATGGGGACAGTCCATAACCAGAGAGATTATCTTAGACTCCATTGTTATCCTTTGGAGAAAAATGAATTCGAATGGTCATCAAATCCTTCAACTTTCAAGAAATTTTTTTATTTTTTTTCTCATTTTATTTTCGACATTTTTCCTACAGACAACTCTTCGAATTTCAAGCAAAAAGGGATATTGTTTTTTTACTAAATATACAACATTTTTATTTTCTATATTTTCTTTTTCTATTTGACTCCAATATTTTCACCATAGTCTAGAAAAAGAGAATTGCAGTTGTGATAGAGCAAATAACTATCAAGTAACAAAGAAACAAAGAAAATTATGTGTTAGGAGTATGACTCAAATAGGAGTCTTTTAAAGAGGCGCATTTGACTTGGACTAGGAGAATATTAACCTAGGGTTTAAGGAAACTAAGTTGAATAAGGAAACAAAATCCTGTTAAAATTGGGTCTCCTAATTGTAATTTATTTTCTTGCCTTCTAGGATTCTTCTAGGGTTGGCCTATAACTATGGGGTTCCTCTGGTCAGTTTGTAAAGAGTAACATAGAAGCAGTATTGCTAATTTGTCTTGTATTATCCGTACTGTTGAATTAATAAACATCATTCCTTTGCGTTTACCCTTTGTGTTCTTTCTTTACAAATTCAATCTTGTGTTTTCGTGGTGTGATCTAGTAAACTTCAATATTGTCATTAAATCTCATTCTTTATAATTCGGTTTGGAATCAATTCGTATCATTGGAGCTTCCCTGCCTAACAAGTGGTATCAGAGCCAGGTTGTTGATTTTCTATGAATTCATTGAGATTCTTTCGAGATGGCTAGGTTGAAGTAAGACGTTCCGCTATTAGATCGCAATACAAGGTTCTCGTTGTGGCAAGTAAAGATGAGAGCTATTTTGGCGTAGCTGAATTTGGATGATGCGTTGCTGGGTATTGAGAGGATGCCAGTTGGTTGGATAACGAAGGAGAAACAACGGAAGGATTGGAACGTTGTTTCATTGATTCATCTTCATCTGTCCAACAATATTCTGCAGGATATCTTGAAAGAGAAAACGACGGCTGCTTTGTGGTTGAAGTTGGAATGGTTGTGTATGATTAAGAGTCTTACAAGTAAATTGGCTCTCAAGCTGAAGCTGTATTCACATCGCATGGCGAAAAGAAGAGTCGTCGAAAGACCATGTTGCCGTGTTCAAGGAAATAGTTGTAGATCTGGAGAGGTTGGAGGTTAAGTACGTTGAAGAGGATTTTGCCTTGATCCTATTGTGTTCGTTACCTGGATCTTATGCGTCGTTTCGAGATACTATCTTGTATAGTCAAGATACTTTGACTATAGAAGATGTCTATGATACTTTGCACTTAAAGGAGAAAATGAAGCATTTAGTTGAAGTTATATCAAGGGATGGAGAAGCTCTTGTATCTCAAGGTGGTCGACGAAGAGGCAGATTGAGAGTCAGATTTAGCAATGTGACCTGTTAGTATTGCAAAAAGAATGGACATATTCGGAAGCATTGCGATATGTTGCAGGCTAAAGGTGATTTAGCTGTAAATCGTGGGGTGCAACCTTTGAATTCAGACGAAACCAATGTAGTTGAGAATTGTTCAGGTAGCGAAAAGGTGATGTTGATCGTCGTATCTAATGTGAAGTTTAGGCCTGACGAGGAGTGGGTTCTTGATTTAGCATGTTCGCACCATATGTGTTCCGATAGGAATTTATTTCAGACATATGAGGCTGTTTAGAAAGGTGGAGTTGTAATGGGAAACAACCAATCTTGTCGTATTGCTGAGATCGGTCGAGTCACATTGAGGCTGCGGGATGGGATATTTAGAACAATTGATCAGGTTCGATATGTTTCTGACCTGAAAAGGAATCTCATTTCGCTAAGTACCCTTGATGCAAAAGGGTATAAATTCGAATGTGGAGTTCGAGTTGTACTGGAGGGACGAAAAAGATCCCAATTGTACATTTTGTAGGAGAGTACAGAATCGATTAAGAGGAGACATTTGAACAAGTTTAATACCATGGTGGAAGTTCAGTTTGGTACATGACCTCTTATGTTGGGCTCTGAGTCGATTCAGGACACTGCTAGGGAGAGCGTTGGTGATTTCACTTTACCACCAATTTCAGCCAGTACACTGTGTTCAGTTAGGGCAGGACTCATCGAACGTAGGTACTGTGGTATTAGCAATGTCTGGGATGCTTCTGGGGATGTTGAAGGTGATAGTTCCAGTAAGGGGCCTTCTGATCAGGCATCTGGTTTTGTTCTTACTACATGGTGTGCTTCGACCTTGTGTGATCAACATTAATTCCTTGGTGGAATTGGGAACCCTGGGGATTGGGTTCGGGTATCATTATGGACACCGGGCAGAGGACGAGTGTTCTGTTTACATGGAGTGATTACTGTGTTGAGGAGATTCGGCCAGTTGATTTCGATACAAGTGAATTTCAAATCTAGGAGTTTCGTTTGTAGAATCGAAATTTGAGTCAAGGTAGAGATTGTTAGGAGTATGACTCAAATAGGAGTCTTTTGAAGAGGTGTATTCAACTTTCATTAGGAGAATATTAACCTATGGTTTAAGGAAACTAAGTTGAATAAGGAAACAAAATTCTGTTGAAATTGGGTCTCCTAATTGTAATATATTTTCTTACTTTTTAGGACTCTTCTAGGGTTGGGCTATAAATATGAGGTTCCTCTGATCAATTTGTAAAGAGTAACATAGAAATAGTATTTCTAGTCTGTCTTGTATTCTCCGTACTGTTGAATTAATAAACATCGTTCCTCTGCATTTACCCTTTGTGTTCTTTCTTTACAAATTCAATCTTGTGTTTTCGTGGTGTGATCTAGTATACTTCAATATTGTTATTAAATCTCATTTTTTATAATCTGATTTGAAATCAACTTGTATTATTGAAACTTCAGCACCCAACACTATGGATAAAGGAGCTCTTACACATAAACGCAAGCTCTCTCTTCCTCCTACTGATGAATCTTCTCTCTCTAAATTCCTATAATTCAACCCACCATTTTCTGAAGTAAAATGTATTCTGTAGACATTTTATAATATTTATGTGAGTATTCAACTCTCCATTTGCTTCAATGAAAGAAATTAAAGAACAATTCATGGGAACTTTATAAGTATGCGACAATGTTTTAAATTTGGAGCATAATCGTAAATTTATTGTGGTGTATTTATTGAAAATGTATCTTAAGTGTGGTTTCAATATAATGTGATGTAGTAAATAAATTTTCTGGTGGTAATATAATTATCCTATAATTAATTTTTTTTTTAAAAGTGGATGTATATATAAGAACCATGGGTTTAAATAACGCCACCCTTGGTTTTTCCTTATGGAATTTAGCCTAAAATTGGGATGGTTATAACTCATCTCCTTTGGTGTTTTTAGTAAAGAAAATTTTGTTCCTCGAGGTCAATATAATATTCAACAAATGGATGGTGGTGCGAAGTATGCAGAGGTTGTGGTAGTGAATTTCACAAAATCTATGATGGAAGACTCTAATAGAAGTGGTGGTGGTACATGGTGTGTTGGCGTTGGTGGCACACGATGGTTAAGCATCGTGAAAAAGCCAATCTGATATTTAGTTTGGAAGGGGTGGTGATGGTGGTAGATAGGTGCAACAGAATTGGTGGCGTGCAATGTTGAAGTAGTTGTGGATGATGGTCCGGTGGTGGGTTTGTGGTCGTGTTTGTATGAGTACATATTTGTGATTGTGCATTAAGGTGGGTTGGTGTGTAAAAAAAGTAAATATTCATGGAATAAAAAACAATTAATATTAGTGATGATACCAATATTGTATATCCGAGGATCTTTTCCTCGAGGACTCTATACATGCTTCGTCCCACTTTTCTGCCAAATGTCATCGAGATTTTTTTAGTCTTCGAGGTATTTTGGTTCTCGAGGACATGCTCATATGAATATGAAATCACCTCCTATGGTCCTCGAGAATATGTCCTTGGGTCATCATCCGTTAACAGATCTTTGAGACATGTGGCCAACGAACGGACACCTAAGAGCCAAAGAACTCTATATCAACTCTTATACCACTGGTCAAATAGTTCCATTGCGAGTATGACATTCCTCACATACAAGACTCCATTGGATAAATACATCCAACTGACACAATCCTACTAGGAGTACACTACCTACCTCTATAAATACAAAATATTGAGCCATTATTCAGGTACGTTTGCATTATTCTCCAGTTTATAGCCTCACGCATATAATTTTCTTTCTAACTTAAGCATCGGAGGGGAGATGAGAACATACCTCGTTGCCTTTATTTCAGGTACCGAAAGACTACGATCGTGCTCACTCAAAATCCTCAACCTCGAGAAATCAACAGGTACGAATTTTGGTAGCATCATTGGTGCCGTTTGTGGGAATCGCTATCAAAAGCAATGGTTAACACGCGATCAGGTCTTCCTCTCGCAAGCTCATCCGCTCCTATCCCTCATCTCGCTGAAGATCAACCGACGGCTCAAGAAGAGTCGTCAGGGGTGCCCGCACCTCTATCGATGGTCATCACAACCGAAGCCTTTGAAAAGCTCCGTCAGCAGATGGCCACGCTCACACAACCGTTAAGTTAAAGAAATTCATATCCGTCACCAGCGCAGGCAGAGCATGGTGGTTTTATAGCTGATGCTCGAGCACGACCACCAAACCCCACAACTGGTGGAGTAGGAACCTTGGGTATTCGCAATATGGCCTTGGGCTCAAGATCGATCGCCATGGATTCTGTTGAAATTGCCCGGATCATTTAAGAAAGAATTATAGCTGGCCTGCAACGGAATGCTCGGGGGCCAACGAGTTTTATCCCTAACACTCCATTCACGCTAGAGATATTGTCATATCCTTTGCCCGATAGATTCAAATATCCTCTCATTAAAGAGTATGATGGGACGACCGACGCAATCAACCATCTCAATGTATACATTGATGTCATGAATTTGCAAGTTTCATCAGATCAGGTCATGTACAAAGCCTTCCCGCAAATGCTGACTAATGCTGCTAGGGATTGGTTCTCGACGTTGGAGCCCAACTCGATAGCCTCATTCTCAGATTTGGCTGATAAGTTCTCAGCCTTCTTTGCAAATAGCAAGCAAATCAGAAAGACTGCGGCCTCTCTCATACAACTTCGCCAGGGACCAAATGAAACCCTACGAGGATTTATGACAAGGTTTATCAAAGAAAGGCTTCAAATACCCGACCTTCACAGCACAGCGGCTGTCTCCGCCCTCACTTACGCCATAAGATGTGAAGCTTTCAAGATGTCCTTATCAAAGACCCCGCCACAGGCAGTGACCGAGCTCCTCACCCGAGCTTAAAAATACATTAATATGGAAGAAACACTGAATCTAAGAAGACTTGGTCCTTTTCATGAAAAGGTCGAGAGCAAGAAGCAACATGATCCCCTTTTTCGACCTGAGTATCCTCAAGAAAAGCGCAAGAATGAAGGTCCACCAGGGCCCCTCACCCTTTTAAACACATCCAAGATAAATATCTTAATGGTGATCAAAGATACGAAATAATTAAAATGGCCTTCAAGAATGAAGTCGCCCCGTGACACAAGAGATAGGAGCAAGTATTGTGAATTTCACCAGGATTTTGGGCATACCACAGAGGATTGTCAAGCCTTGTAGCAGGAAATTGAAGCATTTATTAAAAGAGGACTCTTAAGGAATTACATTGGTCATGATGAACGCCCGAGGAATGACTGTGACAATCGAAAAGAGCCTGGAGCCGGAAGCAGTGCTCAACCCACTGCTGAAACCATTAATATTATCATTGGAGGCATAGCATCTGGAGGAGACACAAATAGTGGGCGAAAGCAATATGCCCGCCAGCATTCTCATACCTCAAAAGAATCCCGTGATAAACTCGAAGACATTACCATCGGAGCAAGAGATTTAGAAGGAGTATCATATCCTCATGACGATGCCTTGCTTGTCTCTACAATTGTGGCTAACTTTGAAGTAAAGAGGATTCTGGTTGATAATGGAAGTGCAGCAAACATACTATCATAGGAGGCTTTCGCTAAAATGGGGCTTTATCTCAAACAGCTCAAAGCAGTAAAAACTCCTCTACAAAGATTTGGTGGTGGAGTCATTATCCCCGAGGGCATCGTCGAGCTATTGCTTACATTAGGTTCTGGTAATACACAAGTGACGGAGATCACACCATTCCAAGTGGTTAATACCCCTATGGCTTACAACATCATTCTCGGGAGGCCCTTACTAAATAAGATCTAGGCCATTGTATCAACTTTCTACCTAGCCATGGAGTTCCCAACAGGCCAAGGCATCGGAGTGGTTCGAGGGGACCAAATAGCTGCCAGACAGTGCTATGTTACTAGCATCCAAGGAATTAGTGCAGACGTCATGCAACTTTTAGACCTCGATCTCGAGCTCGAACCAAGGGGTAGACTTACCCCAGTTGAGGAATTGGAAGTGGTCGAGCTCGATTACGGAAAAACAGTAACTATTGGTCAGGATCTCAAGGCCAGCCTTCGGGAGGAAGTCATCAATTGTTTGTCCTACAACATCGATGTTTTTGCATGGAAGGTGGAGGATATGCCAGGGATAGACCCAGAAGTAGCTATCCATACACTCAATATAAGCCTAGGGGCCAAACCTGTTTATCAAAGGAAGAGGCAGTTTGCGCCAGAAGGACGTGTGGTCATTCAGGAAGAGGTCGGCAAACAGGTGAGAGAGGGTTCATAAGGGAAGTCCAATACCCCGATTGGCTCGCTAATGTTGTTCTTGTGAAGAAGGCCACTGGTAAATGGAGGGTTTGCATCGACTTTACATATCTCAATAAGGCGTGCCCAAAAGACAGCTACCTGCTACCTAGGATTGACAATCTTGTGGATAGCACATCTGGACATAAGTTGTACAACTTCGTAAATGCATTCCCAGGGTACCATCGAATCTTCATGGCCAAAGAAGACTAAGAGAAGACCTCATTCATGGCTGATTCAGGCATATATTGCTATAGGGTGATGCCATTTTGGTTGAAAAATGCTGGGGCAACATATCAGAGGCTCATCAACAAAGTCTTCGCTGATTTGATAGGGAAGAATATCTAAGCCTATGTTGATGATATGGTGGTAAAGAGTAAGAAGATAGAGCAACACATATCTGACCTTGAGGAGGTGATCGCCACCCTATGGAAATATCTGATGAAGCTCAATCCAGAGATGTGTGTATTCGGTGTGGCTTCGGGAAAATTTTTGGGTTTCATGATCACTCATCGAGGGATCGAAGCGAACCCCGATAAGATACAGGCCTTAGCCGCAATGGAATCGCCCAAGACAAAGAAATAGGTTCAAAAGTTGATAGGTAGGGTAGTAGCCCTAAACAGATTTATGTTCCGAGCAGCAGACAGGTGCTTCCCTTTCTTCGAAGCCCTCAGAGGTAGCTAATCCTTTGAATGGAATGAGGAGTGTGAGAAGGCCTTCCAGGAGTTCAAACAGACATTGGCATCTCCTCCTATCCACTAAACCAGAGCTTGGGGACACTTTGTTTCTGTACTTAGCCGTGTCTCAAAACGCAGTGAGCGGCATCTTAGTGAAAGACGTCAACAGAGTCCAACAACCCATTTACTACGTAAGTAAAGTCTTACTTGATGCAGAAACTAGGTACACTTTGGTCAAGCAGCTTGCCCTTGCCCTACTAGTGGCAGTACGAAAGTTTCGGCAATATTTTCAATCTCATCCTATTGTGGTGCTCACCAATCAGCCTCTGAAACACATCCTTCAAAAGCCAGACGTCTTAGGCAGGTTACTAAAGTGGACAATTGAACTAGGAGAGTTTAACATAGAGTTCAAACCCCATCCATCCATCAAAGCCCAAGCCTGAGCGGAAAGTGGACAATTGAACTAGGAGAGTTTAACATAGAGTTCAAACCCCGTCCATCCATCAAAGCCCAAGCCTGAGCGGATTTTATCGCAGAACTCACCACAAGGCCTTGGGGTCCAGATGAGAGCTCGAACACTACGACGGATGTTTGGCAAATTTTCGTGGATGGAGCATCAAACTCCTCGGGCTCGGGCGCAGGGGTCATCATAAGGAGCCCGGACATGCTTATGGACATTCAGTGTGCATTCAGGTTCGAATTCGAGGCAACCAACAATGAGGCAGAGTATGTTGTTGTCATCATAGCCATGGAACTTGCCATTAATCTCAAACTTGAAAACATCAAAATCTTTAGTGATTCCCAGCTGGTGGTGGGGCAGATTGATGGAACGTTTGAGAAGAAAGATGAGAAAATGAGCTTATACTGCTTAAAAGTTCATGATCTCCAACGAAAATTAAAGAGGTGTGAAATTGTGAAGATTGCTCGGGCTGACAATTGCAAGGCAGATGCTTTGTCAAGGCTGGTGTTTATGGGAATAGATGGACTTGACAGAACAGTACATGTCAGATTTATGACTGAGCCTGGCATCAATCCAACCGTTGGGATCATGGACATTGATCACGAGCCATCATGGATGGACCCAATCATGGATTTCATAACAAACGGCAATCTTCCAGAAGACCCTCGGGCATCAAGGAGCGTCCGGTCAAAAGCTCCAAGATATTGTGCTTTAAGCTTTCGAAATCCTCCCAAGCCCTAGAGGAAGTTCATGAAGGGGTATGCGGGAACTATCAATGAGCTCGGACATTAGCCTTCAAACTCATAAGGTACGGGTATTACTGGCCTACCATGAAGAAGGATGCCATTGAATATGTGAAGAAATGTGATAAGTGCCAGAGGTTTGGCAACGTTATCTATTCTCCTGCAGAGGACCTTACCAACATCTGATACTCAGCCTCGTTTGAGCAATGAGGGATCAATATCCTCGGCCCGTTTCCAATAACTAGAGGACAATTGAAGTTTATAGTTGTAGTAGTGGAGTACTTTAAGAAGTGGGTTGAGGCCGAGCCCTTGGCAAAGATCTCAGAGCCTAAGATAAGAGCTTTTATTTGGAAGTCCATCATATATAGGTTTGGGATACCAAAGGTCCTCATAACCGATAAATAGCTGGCAGTTTGATAATATACAATTCAAGGATTTCTGTTCCAACCTAGGAATCGACCACCGCCTAACGTCAGTTTCTCATCCCCAAAGTAATGGCCTAGCTGAGGTCACCAATCGGATCATATTGTAAGACCTTCGAACAAGGATAAGAGATGCAAGAGGTTCCTGGTCTGATGAATTGACTTCCATACTTTGGACATATAGAACATCCCACAGGATTGCCACCGGGGAGACCCCCTTCATGTTACCTTTTGGAATCGAAGCTACCATTCCCATTGAAATAAGATTACCCAGCCAAAGAAGACTTATCTTGAAGAAGCAGGGCACACCACTGAACATCTCGACCTCTTGGAAGAAGTTCGTGACCAGGCAGCCTTAAGTGTAGCCTCTTACCAAGATAGAACAGCAAAGTATTTCAATAGAAGGGTAAGGCCGCGAAGATTCAGAGCTGGAGATTTAGTGTTGAGAAAGGCCAAAGCCGCTGGTCATGCTCCTGAAAAACTCGGACCGATTTGGGAAGAACCCTTTGCAATCATATGACAGCTCCCAAGAGGTGCATATAGTTTGAGGGACACTTCGGGAATGCCACTCCCAAGGCCTTGGAACGTCGATAACTTAAAAGTGTATTACAAATAAACCGCTCCACCATGTTTTAGAAATAAGGCCTATGTGCCAAGTTAATTTTTTCTTTTAATAAGGCCTCCGTGCCAAGTTCATTTTTCGGCCTACGTGCCAAGTCAATTTTTTTCAATAAGGCCTAAGTGCCAAGACAGTTAATGGAATATATTACAGTTAAAGTTAATTTCGATGATCTACAAACTTTTCCTTGCCCCGCACAAGCACCTAAAAAGTCTTGCCCCGAGCAAGCACCTCAAAAGCCTTGCCCCGAGCAAGCACTAAAAGCCTTGCCCAGAGCAAGCAACTCAAAAGCCTTGCCCCGAGCAAGCACCTCAAAAGCATTATCCCGCGCAAGCACTCAAAGCCTTACCTCGCGCAAACACCTAAAAAGTCTTACCCCGAGCAAGCACTCAAAGCCTTACCACGAGCAAGCACCTAAAAAACCTTGCCTTACACAACCACTCATGGTAAAAACTCGACCATACCCCATACTCGAGCACAAATTATGAAAGTATTGCTCGGTAGCATATCAAAGTTCTCCATCTTACTAACCAATTTTAGCTCGAGGATTACTGCAGGAGTTAAAGATTTATGCCTCAAAACTTGATGCTTGAGGTAGAACTCTAGTCCTCGAGTATATCGAATTCCTCGAGAACGTCGCATGCGTAATTACATCTTACAATTAGTGTGCCCGAGATGTTTGAAGTCCTAGAGTATATCAAAATCCCCCGAAGACATCACATGCGTAATTACATCTTTTGACAGTTAGTATGCTCGAGATGTGTGAAGTCCTCGAGTATATAGAAAATCCCCAAGATCGGGATGACTATTACATCACATGCGCAATTATTTTTTTATTGTTAGTCCTCAAGATCGGGATGACTAATTACATCACATGCGCAATTATCTTTTTACTGTTAGTGCACGAGATTGGGATGACTAATTGACAGTTCATATCTAAAGGCAATGTTCATTCAATAATAGCAAAACATTGTGCAGACGTCGGACATAATATTTGTTCAAAAATTACAAAACAAGAGAGCAGGGTGGGGACACTATCCAATATGACCAAAGTGAGGGTCGATGTTGTGGATGTCAATCTGCACATCATCCTCAAGGCCTTCCTTGTCATCATCCCCACCTGATCCTCCGTCCTTCAAACTCGAGAGCTACAGGGTATTAGCGATAGAAGGCACGGTCTTCAGATCATCCGGGGTGACGTCGGGTAATTTCAGACGGAGGAAGGCCCGTGCCTCCTTCAGAGCATGGAAGTACGCCCCTGATGCGTACTCACCCTTAATTTTGTCTCAATCCTCGGAGGTTTTAAACTCCTCTCAGGCCTTCTCCTTGACATTCACGAGTTTACTCTCAAAATCCTTTGTCTTTTGGATAAGTTCGAGCCTCGCATCCTCGACCTCATCCTTCTCAACAGCGAGGTCATCCCAGGCCTTAGCAGCCTCCCTCTTTGCGTCATCACGCTCTTTCAACAAAGCCTCAACCTCGGCCTCAAGCTCATGAATCCTCCTATCCTTAGAAGCCATTGAGGTCTCTATCCAAGTTGCTCTCTTGGCTTCCTTGATTCCTTGAAGAGGGAGTCCTCGAGCTACACTCAACGTTTGAAAAGAAAAATTTTAAGGTATTAATCTCGAAGAAGAAACTAAAAGTTGAAGTCAAATGTTCAAGGATTACTTTCATAATAAGGAGCTCGAAAACCTTCATCGTGTCCTCGAGCTTCACCTCCTCCTAGTATTTGTTAACAAGATCGGGAACAAGGTGGCAACATTCGAAGTCCTCGATCAGGGAATTCCCTAAAGGAACAATGTCCTTCTCGAGATCGACTACCTCAGAAGGAGGTCCAGGAGTAACGACTCGAGGAGTAGGAGATCTCTGACTCGGCTGCATCGGGCTCAAGGCTTGAGGTCGTGCTCGAAATGTTTCGCTAGGTCCCCTCACACTTTGCTCAATTGGGGTTCCTCGAGGCCTTTTCTTTCTCTTCTTATTCGTCGGAGGTTGCCCTTGTGGACGGGCATCAGCCCTTGTGCTGACAAAATTACGGAGGGCTCGGGGATCAAATGACATACCTGCGAGATTATAACACTTTAGAACGAGCACAAGATCAAGCTATTTTGCAAAAATAAGGGAACATCCCTACCTTCGATGCCTCTAATATCTGCTAGGTCTATAACCTCTTCTCCAATCTCCTTCATCGTCGAGAAAAGAGGGTTGAGCCCTACCAGCATCCTCCTATGCTCTTTCAACACATCTGGATACACCTGGCCCTCACAGAACTTCTCGGCGTCGGGGATCTCCCAATCGGGCCAGAAAGGAAGGTCGGGTTCTTGCGCTATTACATAAAACCACCCATCTCTCCACCCCTTAAGAGAACTCGCCATCCTTAGGACCTTAAAACCTCCTATCGTCGAGAGATAACCAAAACAAGTATACCGAGGATGCTTCTTAAGCTCAAACACCAATTTAAGAGCATGGAAGTACGCCCCTGATGCGTACTCACCCTTAATTTTGTCTCAATCCTCGGAGGTTTTAAACTCCTCTCAGGCCTTCTCCTTGACATTCACGAGTTTACTCTCAAAATCCTTTGTCTTTTGGATAAGTTCGAGCCTCGCATCCTCGACCTCATCCTTCTCAACAGCGAGGTCATCCCAGGCCTTAGCAGCCTCCCTCTTTGCGTCATCACGCTCTTTCAACAAAGCCTCAACCTCGGCCTCAAGCTCATGAATCCTCCTATCCTTAGAAGCCATTGAGGTCTCTATCCAAGTTGCTCTCTTGGCTTCCTTGATTCCTTGAAGAGGGAGTCCTCGAGCTACACTCAACGTTTGAAAAGAAAAATTTTAAGGTATTAATCTCGAAGAAGAAACTAAAAGTTGAAGTCAAATGTTCAAGGATTACTTTCATAATAAGGAGCTCGAAAACCTTCATCGTGTCCTCGAGCTTCACCTCCTCCTAGTATTTGTTAACAAGATCGGGAACAAGGTGGCAACATTCGAAGTCCTCGATCAGGGAATTCCCTAAAGGAACAATGTCCTTCTCGAGATCGACTACCTCAGAAGGAGGTCCAGGAGTAACGACTCGAGGAGTAGGAGATCTCTGACTCGGCTGCATCGGGCTCAAGGCTTGAGGTCGTGCTCGAAATGTTTCGCTAGGTCCCCTCACACTTTGCTCAATTGGGGTTCCTCGAGGCCTTTTCTTTCTCTTCTTATTCGTCGGAGGTTGCCCCTGTGGACGGGCATCAGCCCTTGTGCTGACAAAATTACGGAGGGCTCGGGGATCAAATGACATACCTGCGAGATTATAACACTTTAGAACGAGCACAAGATCAAGCTATTTTGCAAAAATAAGGGAACATCCCTACCTTCGATGCCTCTAATATCTGCTAGGTCTATAACCTCTTCTCCAATCTCCTTCATCGTCGAGAAAAGAGGGTTGAGCCCTACCAGCATCCTCCTATGCTCTTTCAACACATCTGGATACACCTGGCCCTCACAGAACTTCTCGACGTCGGGGATCTCCCAATCGGGCCAGAAAGGAAGGTCGGGTTCTTGCGCTATTACATAAAACCACCCATCTCTCCACCCCTTAAGAGAACTCGCCATCCTTAGGACCTTAAAACCTCCTATCGTCGAGAGATAACCAAAACAAGTATACCGAGGATGCTTCTTAAGCTCAAACACCAATTTACAAAGGTCAACGTTGGGCTCGATACCTAAGTACCTACAAGCTATAAAAAAATACACGAGCATTCTCAAGGCATTGGGCACTAATTGCCTCGGGCACATGGAGTGCTCAACCAATAAAGCAATAAAAAAAGGGTGAAGGGGCCACCTAAAGCCAGCCTTAAGGGTCTCCCTAAAAATGACAAACTCCCATCGTCGAGCTCGAACAATTCTATCCTCTAGGATAGGGAGTCTAACATGACAAATAGGCATAATGCCATATTCCCTAGCTGCTGCAATAGCTGAGTGCTCTTTTAGCCTACATGGTTCATCGGGATACTTGAAGATCATATTAACCTGAGCCTCGGGTGTAGCCTTTAGGGGAATAGTCGTCGGTATTATCGACGTTCCTACGTCCTCGCTACTACTCGAACTACTGGATAAATCACGACCCTCACTATTCGGCATTACTTAATGAGCTTAAGACCTAGCTTATGGAATAACTTAGAGTCTCGAGCCTTACCTGGAGTTACCCGATGACTTGAGAAGTTCCAAAGTATTTTTCTCGAGCACGATCTCGCAGAATTTAGATTTACAGTGGGTAAAAATGAAAAATGAAAAGTGAGAACAGCAGTATTTATAGGTGAAAACGACGGAAGGCCAAAGGTCGCCATCTATGGCCGTCCATGAAGACACGTGTCACATATCCAAGCCCTATCTCTGTAATGGTCATATCAATACCGACCTTATCGACAACCAATAATTCTCGACGACGCTACCTAAAGTGAGGTGTTCGTAACTTAGGTGCACCTCATCCCAGAGCTCAGTCTCTAGGAGGAGTGCACGGGGGCTAGTGATGATACCAATATTGTATACTCGAGGATATTTTCCTCGAGGACTCCATACATGCTCCGCCCCACTTTTCTGCTAAATGTCCTCGAGGTATTTTGGTCATCAAGGACTTGCTCATACGAATATGAAATCACCTCCTATGGTCCTCGAGAATATGTCCTCGGGTCATCGTCCATTAACAGATCTTTGAGATGTATGTGCCCAATGAACGGACACCTAAGCGCTCAAAAACTCTATATCAACTCTTATGCCACTAGTCAAACAGTTCCATTACGAGTAGGACATTCCTCACAAACAGGACTCCATTGGATAAATACATCCAACTGACACAATCCTACCAGGAGTACACTATATATCTCTATAAATACAGAACCTTGAGCCATTATTCAGGTACGTTTGCATTATTCTCCAGTTTATAGCCTCACACATATAATTTCCTTTTTGATTTAAGCATCAGAGGGACGACGAGACATATCTCGTTGCCTTTATTTCAAGTACCGGAAGACTACGATCGTGCTCACTCAGAATCCTCAACCTCGGGAAATCAACAGGTACAATTTTTGGTAGCATCAATTAGTAACAATCCCGATCTCCTATTCTCAATGGATAGGATAAAAAATTTTTTTCACAACTTTTCTAAATTTATGATAATTTCAGAGATTTATAATTAAGGTTACGAGGGCATGAGATCAATTCTATTTATAGAAAATTTAGGTTTTTCAACTTAAAAGGGGTATATAGTGCAGTGTAACTAGCCCAAACATTTACAAGTCCAGATGGACTGAAAGAGGGCCGGCCTGATTGACACTATGCAGACAGGAAATAAATCCGGAATCCTCTACAGTGTTTGTTCACTCAAATTTGTCCAATCTAAACTGAAGTCGCGTTATATTTTCCCAAAAATCGCATTACGAGGTGATGCAGTCTTGTCCGTCGCTACACGTTCCTTGCCGCTCGGCCACCTGCAAATTCTACAGAAACAAAAACTAAGAACCTTAAATGTAAATAAAATGTCTTGCAAGAAATAAAAATTGTGAATTGAATATAATTACCCTAATATCAATGCACAAATATCAATTTCCATCCCCATAACAAATATTGTCTAATAACAATACTTCATTGATGTAGGCGAACGAGTCACTAACAAAAGTTAATAATAACAATTTTGGAAATTAATTGTTTCAATGGTCATTGAATTTAGATCCATGTCTTCGATTGCTCACTAAAGTTTAAAATATCGAGTTTTGGTCACTAAACTTTAAAAAATGTTATACGTGACTCATAGCATAAATGTTAAATTTTGAAAAATATTGAGTTTACAATAAGCAATGTACATCATTTTTCAAAATTCAGTGGTCAAAACTCGACATTTT
Organism: Olea europaea var. sylvestris; assembly: GCF_002742605.1. Lineage (NCBI taxonomy): Eukaryota > Viridiplantae > Streptophyta > Magnoliopsida > Lamiales > Oleaceae > Olea > Olea europaea. The sequence continues at coordinate 224,756 of NW_019265559.1, forward strand.
AAATTTCAGTAAGCAATCGAAGACATGAACCTAAGTTCAGTGACCAAAACTCGACATTTAAAACTTCATTGATCAATCAAAGACATGACCTAAGTTCAGTGACCATTGGAACAATTTACTCGCAGTTGTGGTAACTGGGCACCAGGATCTCGTATGAAAGCCTTCGCTTGCTTGGAATTGGAAACAAGGGATGAACAACGAGGAACTTTTAAACTTTTGGGTTCTACTTGGACGCTGCCAATCTTAATTCTATTTTTAAGTGCATCTGTTTCTTCTTCTTGATTTAATTTTTTGTTCCTCCAAATATTGTTTGGTTTGATCTGTCAGCTTGAATTGTATGTAACATTTCATTTCTTGTATGTCTGAGGTGTTTAGACCTTTGGGTCTTCTTATCCCAATATGCACTGGTTCAAAATGCTCTGATAGTTGTGAATGTAATGTGTTATTTATGTGGATTACTCTCATAAGTGTCTTTTTAGTTATACACAAAAAACACAATGCTCAAACTGTGATGATTTGATCTGAAATCCAGTGGCAAGTCCTTTTTTTGCATGGTTGGCTTTCCTTTTCTTATTGAGTGGACCTATGCCCCAATTACTATATGTGAAAGGCATAGCAGATTTGGTTATTTTCTATCTGTTTGAGAAGATAAATACAAATCGTCTTTGTTTTTCTAGTCGAGTGGATTTATACTCCATTACCATATGGAAAGCCATTATGAATTTGGATTGTGTATAGTATGGAAATATAAATGTGAACAAACAATCTTTTATTTGAAGTCATCTATTTTATCAATCCTTACTCGACCTGGTGTAAATTTTCTGTTTCCATCTTGTTCATAAATATTACAAATTAAGAGACGGACTGAAATATCCCCTATTATTCTAGTTAGTCTACAGTCATGCCCATACTGTGAAGTGTGATATAATCTGTTCAAGAATTGATTGTGGTTACTGTTACTTACGAATGCATAGTAAAGTAGAGAGTGTGGTTTGTAGGAGAGACTGGCCTAGTTAGTCTAAGGTGATGCCCATACTGTGAAGTGTGATACAATCTGATAAGAGCAGTTCTCTTATATGGGCCATTTGTAAATTTTTTTTCCCTCAAGATCACTGAACTGGCATATTTAAAATTCATTCTGGAATCCTATCTGGCGTGCAGTTTGATGCTACATGAAATGTATGAAACTTTTATATGCTCTCTAAAACCATTTACACTCTTGGTCGTTATCTTGTCCACGTTTAATGTTTGTGGCCAGTAATTTTGCAATATTTATTTTGAATGATTGGATATGTTGTTCAAACTTACAGGTTCAAGAACATAATCATCCCCACATTCTTCTTTTGCAAATTGGAAATACTTTCTGTAAACTCCCCGGTGGCAGATTGAAGCCAGGAGAGAATGGTGTGGTGCTATATTCCCTCTTTACTGGTCATCACGGATTTATTTTTCTACTTGCTTACTGAACAGGAAAAAATAAAAAATTCTTAACTATGCTACTGTTACTTCTGTTTCTACTTATCTCGACTTTGCTTAATGTAATCCATCTTTGTTTTTTTCTCCTCTGAACAACTTCACAGAGATTGAAGGCTTGAAAAGGAAGCTCTCTAGCAAACTTGCTGCTAATTCATCTCTGCAGCCAGATTGGCAGGTACTACTTAAGTAATAACTATAAGTCGAAGGTAGATATTTTCTCTGGAATGGATTGTGAAAGTGGAACTGTAGTTGGATATGCTTTGGAATTTATTGAGATAAATGTGTGGACAAGGCATGTGCAACTAAATGTCATATGGGATCGATATTCTGGAGTTCAGTGTTATACTTGGATGTATGCAATTTAAGAAAATGAGGCTGAATGCTGTTTTAGATCACTTTATTTGCTATATGTTTGGGCAATCATGATCTTTGAAATGTATCAGGTTTTTTGACCTTCGATGATAAATATAGTTTTAGTCGGTCATCCCTTCTCAGATGCTTATCATGAAATATCTGATATTCACTGCAGATAGGTGAGTGTGTGGCTATCTGGTGGAGACCGAATTTTGAAACCACAATGTATCCTTACTGCCCTCCACACATAACAAAGCCTAAGGTAAGATCACCAAAACATATTATCACATGCTACCTCGTGTCATATTCTCATTTGACATGAAACAGTGCTTACCGCTAAAATTTTTTTGACATAGGAGTGCAAGAAGCTTTTCCTTGTTCACTTGTCTGAAAGAGAGTACTTTGCTGTGCCTAAGAACTTGAAACTTCTAGCTGTCCCATTGTTTGAACTATACGACAATGTTCAGGTTTGAAGAGAGCTTTTATTTTGAAGCTTTTTGCGGCGTGGTGTCTAATTAGTTCTCCATGCATGGATATGCATAGGAAGTATTTTATGATTGCAATTTCTTGCAATTTCCTAAGTTTACTTTTTGTGCTTTAATTTGTTTGATTTCAATTCTCCTGTAAAGTATCGGCCTAGCTTAATAACAACATTATTCTTACGGAACCCACCGTCTTTGGTTATTGGCAGAGATATGGACCAGTCATATCCACTATTCCACAGCAGCTATCCAGGTTTCAGTTCAACATGATCCACCAGTAGGATTAGTCATGGACTCCGAACTCAGCTGAGGAGTTCAATTGGTTAGTGTACCACCTCCCGGGATGACTCTGAAAATTCTATTTCATACCACGATCAATCTTCCTACGACTGACTTGACACTTAAAATTCGGTACTTGTTTCAGTTATTTTAGTTTTGTTCAACTCGCGGTGAGAAATTTTTCTGCTTTAGTACTTGATATATTATAATGTCATGTAAACTCATGTACAATAATTTAAGAGCGGTTGATGAGACGATTAGATATGAAAACAAGATTTCTTCCTCATATTGCTGTCTGGGATTCGGTACAAGAATTGTTCAAGAGTTGTTTGTCATCGACGGATGAATTTAGAAGACAGATGAAAGAAAGATGTCACTGTTTGATCTGATATTGACAATATACATATAAATATAGAAATATAGAGGCTGAATGGAACTCTTTACCATCCTTTACTACTCAACAATATAAGGGAAAACCGGGATATGTGAAGGATATTTGTGGCTCGACATTTAGCCATTTTTATACAAAATTTCGCATGCAATTGACACCCTCGGCCATTATGTAATTGCTTATTCTTTAGATTACCATTAAGCCAAACTATTTCATAATTAAAGTGACTTTTCGCACTACCACGGATATGAAAATAATGGTCAAAATCTTTATATATCCGACCATTTTTCACCAGAATTCTGATTTATTCTCAAAGAGTCACACTTTTTAGTTATTGGGAGAACACAAATACTCTTTTTTGGATTCAGGAAACAACTCTCAGAGATAGGTCTGAAAAAGCATCTAAAAATATAAAATTTAAATATTTGTGCCCTATTGAAGTAACTACTACGTCACGTGCCTTCTTTTGTCCACAAAATGTATACTAAAGTTAGATCATCTCTTGTGGTGGTGTAAAATATAGATTTAGATCTCCAAAGTAGTCAAAAATCTCTCCAATAGAAAGGTGCAAAGGAGGTCCAAATTACATTTTTTATTAAAAAAAATAAAGAAATAAATGTAAATTTTTATCCTTTTTTATATATACAAGAGACAAAAAGTGGATTTGGATAATTTGATCCTTCCATTGGAGTAGAATTTGAATTTAGATCTATCAAGATGTAAATGAGAATGCAAGAGTGGTTTAAGAAATATCAAATTATACTTAATTTTACACTATCATTGGAGATGTTCTTCGTCCTAGGTAGCAAGTTAGAATCCATCCATGCCTTGTCTAAATCTAAACTTACAGACGTACTTCCCGTACCGCTGAGGCAATTCTGTCCAAGATTAATCTCTTCTACCAGGTTGACCCTCTACCAGGTGTTTTACAGGTGAGTGAAGAGGTGGGTCCCAGCTCAGTAAAATAATGCCCAAAAATATGCCCACTGGCCCCACCCCCATGTTTTGAGTCACAGCCTGTAAAAGGCCTGGCAGAATGAGCCTGGCACAATAGCTCGGTCCTTCTGTCCATGTTCTGCTATCATCAAGTAAATCAGTCTTGCATGGCTTCTAGTTTGACAGGATATACACCTCTTGCACATCCCTGCTATGTCCACTCTCCCTTACAGGATGTACCAATCACGCTCAAATTCGTGCAACGTCATCACTATCTTCTTGTACCTGTACCAAACGCAAACTTAGCACAAGTACGATGGTCCAAGGCATTGGCATGGGAGAAGTGCTACACTTAAGCGGAAATTTTTCAGAGTTGTCTCCCTAAGATTTCCTGTACATTCAGCCTTATTCTTGGCATGGGGAAACGTGGTGCCCATGTTAAAAGCCATAACAACCAACATGGGTTTAATAGAGTCAACGACCTAGATTTCATGTCATGACAACGAACTTGTTGGCCTATTATAATCAAAGTGGTTGAAAATACTATTGAAATGTTTGGCATTGAGAATTACTTTGAACTTTGCATCAGCACAAAATATTATTCATTGTCTTGCTTTTGATTCGGGGATGTTGTTTTGACGAAATTTTTTAAAACCCATAATGGATTAATCAAAACAAGTTGAATTATGAAACTATTTATTTGCAAACAGTTCTGACTTTTCAAAATTAATTCAATTAGGTGACAAAGTGAATGTGCCCTAAAAAATGCAATAATCAATCCCACTATTCCTATTGTAAATGAATGCAATATCTTGCGCATGGCTCAAGTTGTACCATACGAGAACATTGGCAAAGAAGGGTCTATCAGTATTGAGAGATTAGAATATTTTTCAAGCCAAGATTTGGAAAATAATTGTAATTGTTTCCCATTAATTTAAAGGTTGTGCATCCGACCTAGGGATGGGCGCGGGTCGGTTCGGTTCGGTTCTCTTTAGAACCGAATCGAACCAAACTTTTCGGGTATCTAGTAAATGGAACCGTCGGGTCCAAATATAATTATGGAACCGTTCGGGTTCGGTTCCATTCGGTTCGGTTCGGATCGGTTCGGTTCCGTTCGGTTCTGTACTATAATTAAATTTTTTAACATTTATAACAACGTTATATAAATACGACTAATGATACATTCAATAGTTTTGGAATGTCAGAGATTAGTAAACTATCTTGTTCAAATGATCGCTACGATCAAAGCTTCAGTCGGGGAAAGTCACGGCTTCGATCGGAGGTCAGAGTGTCGGCCGACGATTGTATAGGTTTTGGAATATTAGATAGGCTGCGAGAGTGAGTGCGAGAGTCGAGACAACGTTATGCACTTTATTGTAGGTGCTTAGGGTTATTTAGTAGATTTGATTTGTTTGGCTAAGAAATGAAACAATAAAATGGGTAATGGCCAAAAATTAAAAAATTAGAAATGAAACAAATTATTGGGCCAAAAATTTGGATTTAGAAATCATTAATTTGTTAATTTGTTTAGAAAAAATTAAAATTAAAATAATTTGATTTACTCAATATAAAAAAAAAAATTAGAAAGATTCGGTTCTTATTCGGTTCTTGGTCTAGAACCGAGAACCGAACCGTACCCGTCGGTTCTCAATTCAGATACCCGTTCGGGTATTTAATTTGACAAGAACCGTCGGGTTCGGATCGGTTCGGTTCGGGTTCGGTTCGGTCGGTTCGGTTCGGGAGATTTGCCCAGCCCTAATCCGACCTATTAGTGCTTTGTTCATCGAATAAATAGTTTCTTGACCATGACATCTGATAAAAAAATATCATTAATAATTTTTAAGTAATTTAGCTATTGGTTTTATAATTATTAGTAACAGTTTTGATTAGTGATAATGAAAAAAATTATCGTGTCAGGTGGCCACTATATGGGACCTCTTTGATTTAGATTTTTTCAAAATAGATTAAAAACGAGTTGGACAAAATGAGTTTTAAATAATCTCTATCAAACATAGACTATATATCAAAACATTTGATTTAGATTTTTTCTTCGTCTTGTAATTAAATCTTAAAGCTGAAATATCGGCAAGAACCATTTCATCGCCATTTCACCATCTAGTCAATGGATAAATTAGCCAAAACCGTCAATTTGACTTCCCAAAGAATCGTCATGGTAAAAATGAATATTATGTTTGTTGACTTAAAAAATTGTACCTTCAACGTGACTAATAGATCCCAATACCCCTCATGTCTACGAAAATCGTATTTGTGAACACTTGGACAAACCGTAAACTACATGTGGCCCCCTTTGGTGGGATCAAGTTGGGCGCGTCTTTCGACGATTAAGTCAGTTGGAAAAGTAGATATAAGAGAATAGAACTTTAGATGTGAGCCTTCACTGTAAAAAGAGGGTCGATTTTGGGGAATAAAGAGTAAAATAGATATATAACAAAGTTATAGTTTGAGAGTCTAAACTTGTATTACCTCTGGAGTGACATCAAATATGAGCTTTTATAGTAGAAGAGCTTGAGTAAGAATCACTGGATGAAGAGATACGTGGCCTCATCCTAGTGGCTGGGGCCTTTTATCATAGGCATCAGTCAGCCAGATTTAAGTGTATTTAATATTATGGTCATTTGCAGCCCAAGGCCTAACATGTAAGACTAGGATTGACTTGATGATTGAGTAGAACTGCCTATTCAGTGAGTTGTCACATCACCCACTTGTTACAAGATCTTATACGAAAGTCTCCCTAAGATGCCTCTACCTGGCTCGCTTCATCCATGAGGGTTTGGCTCCCATGGGGTTCGGCCAATTGCTCATGTGCAAAATGATGTGGAGTGTGTGTCTAGGTTCTTTTGTTGTGTGGCCACCATTTGACAATGCTTAGAGCCTTGTTGGAAGATGCATAACAATAGTCCACCAAATCCATGTATGAATATTAATATAATGTGTGGACTTAGAATGTACAATATAAGTGGATTTTGAAGCAGTTTGTGAACTTGAGTTAAGGTGAACCATTTACAATCAGGCAAGCTTTTTGGAGAAGATGAAGTCTGTGATAAGGTTGGATTGGACTTGGACAAGACCCTTTGTATAAGAGAGAGCTCATTAATGAAGAAGTAGTCATTGATGAAGCTGAATTGGACTTAGTCAAGACCCTTTGCATAAGGAGAGCCCATTAATGAAGAGACAGTTGTTAATAAGGTTGAATTGGACATAGTCTAGGCCCTTTGCATAAGGAGAGCCCATTAATGAAGAGACAGTTGTTGATAAGACTGAATTGAATTTGGTCGAGGTCCTTTGTCTATGGGAGAGCTCACTCAGGGAAGATTTAAGAAGTTAGGCAAGGCCCTTGCTAGAAAGAACGAGTTTGTTGAGCCACTGAGGCTTGTGGAGGTGTGTGCTTAATGATTTGAAAGAAATACTGGTTCCTGAAGTGTGGTAGCGGTGTGGCTTGGTGGTTCCCAATGCTTGCGTATTTACTGCACAATGATGATGTTTGTTATAGTTGGAAGAGATCATTCGAGCCCTTAGTGCAGGTAATTCACGAATCCATTAGAGCCTTTGATTTGAACTTCTCATAGGTGCCCTTTGAGTTTAACATGTTTGATGGTGATATAGATGTTCCACCAGGATTAAATCTGGGTCAATCCAATGGTGGTGTTCTACTCATGCTGCCTATAGATAGAGGAAAACAATCATCTCTTACCTTTTTTACTTTACAAAAAATTTCTCAAACCCTTTGAAAATTTCATTTCAAAGCTCTCCGATCATTGTTTCTGTTGCGAGAGTACTTTCATCCGCATTTATGTGTCCTTTTGTGATATTTGTAGGTGAGAACCTTGCATTATTTTGCGTTAGTGTTATAAGATAATCATTCTATGGCATCATCTTCAAAGAAGAAAATAACAAGAAGGTCGTCTGAGAGAGTGGATATGGCACTAATTTGTACCAAGGCTGTTTTGCCTCCATTGATTCCAACTGAAAGGTTCAAGGAGGTCATGGGGACCTCATAGTGGTAGATGATGCAAGAGAGCCCTATAGATTACAGTGTTAGGTGGGGGGGGCCTTCATTGTGGCTGAACTATGTGAAAGAGAGTGACTTGGATACTTTTAGGGAGAGGTATAAGATCCTCAATACCATGAGAGGTTTGTCCCGACCCCTAATGAGCGAGCTTGTTTCCACAAAGAGGGGTGTGTTATGGTGAGCGAGGCGACCTTGAGTAGGGAAATGAAGTTGTCTTTGTATCCATTCTTTAGATATATTCTTAGGCAATATGATCTGGCTCTCACCAGTTAGTGCCAAATGCATGGAGCTAATAAGCGGGGGCCATTCTTCTGAGGATATGTCTCCCAGTGTTTTACAAATACTTTTCAGCCTCGAGCCTCTAGTGGAAGGGAGGATTGCAAGGGATGGTATTGTATAAACCCTTGGGGGTCCGTATTTACCCTTCATCTGGGGGACTCTAACCTCGATAGAGAACTGGAAGTCATCTTGGTTCTGGATTAGGGGTAGCAGGCAGACAGTGAAAGGCGATGCAGCCCAAAGATTACCATGCTACCACAACATTCACATTTTTGTTTACTAGAATAAGATTTAAAAAACAATATACTTTAGGCATAAAGCAGCAATGAATTACACAGTAAAAATAGATAAATGGGATTAAAACTTATAAAGTATTTCAATCATTCAATAGAGAAAACATGCCTAATTCTATGAAGGATTTAATAAAGGTTTAGCGAATTTCAAAACACTTTTATTAAAAGAAGTGCTAAAGTTTAGAATTATTTAAAATGAAAATTCTAAATCTATGAATCAAATAATGTTGAAATCATTGAACTCAACTGAGTTCCTTCCTAGCTTCACCAAGATGTTCCATGGAATTGTTGGTCATCTCCTCTTATTTTCCTCCTTGATTTTCTTTCCAAAAAGTCTCCTTTAAAGTTGTCTTTTTATTCACTTTAAAATCTCCAAAAGATTTGAATTTGAATGAGTCAGAAATGAGTCCAAAAAGCTGAAAATTCCTATTTGGATAAAAAAAACACCTGAAATTAAATACATGAATTGGATTCGAAATTATCTTAAAGTATATAGAACAACACTTCAAGAAGATGAATTAATTCCTATGATTTCTATTCACTTTTTGGCATTTTAACATAGTAATTGTGATGTTTAAAGTACACTTTCTTGTACTTATCAAATAGGGAGATGAGAGTGAAAAACTGCTTTTAAGTATGGTTTATATGAGTAGTTACTCATGCCATTTGGACTTATTAATACATCTAGCACGTTTATGAGATTGATGAATCACGTCTTGTGTGCATTTATAAGTAAATTCGTAGTAGTTTACTTCGACGACATCTTGGTACATAGTAAGGATTTAAACAAGCATATTGGACATTTAAAATGTGTGCTTGTTGTCTTAAGACAAGCACAACTTTATGTTGATTTTAAAAGGTGTATATTTTGCATGGAAAAAATTATTTTCCTTAGTTATGCTGTTGGTGCAAAAGGCATTGAAGTGGATGTGGAGAAAATCAAGACTATCAAGGAGTGGCCAATACCTAAAAGTACAACTGAGGTAAGAAGCTTTCATGTTTTGGCTAGTTTCTATAGGCGTTATTGTTAGAGACTTCAGCACAAGTGCCACATCACTCATGAAAAGTGTAGGATTTCATTTGGGCTTTTAACACTATTAAGGGTAGGTTGTGTACCACACTGATTTTATCACTACCTAACTTTAACAATAATTTTGAGATTGAATGTGATGCTTCCTGAACAGGTATTGGAGCTGTTTTGATGTAGGAACGAATGCCAATAGCTTAGTTTAGTGAAAAGTTAAGCGGAACAGCTCTCAACTACCCTACATATAACAAGGAGTTATATGCACTTGTTCAAATTTTGGAGACATGGCAGCATTGTCTAAGGCAAAAAAAGCTCGTGATTCATAGCGATTATGAGTCCTTAAAACATTTAAAGGGTTACGGTGAACTAAAGAAGAGACATGCAAGGTGGATGGAGTTCGTCTAGACATTTCCATATGTTATTTGGTGCAAACAAGGTAAAGAAAATGTGGTAGCGGAAGCAGCTGTCAAGGAGGAGGTGTGTACTTCTTACTTCTTTAGGTGCCAAATTGCTAGGATTTGAATATGTTAAGGACATGTATGCTAATGACCCAGACTTTTCTAATATATATGAATCATGTGACAAATGTGCTATAAGTATATTCTTTAAATATGATGGATATTTATTTTGGGAGAATTCGTTATGTGTATCTAGGTGTTCAATGGGACAACTGTTAGTACTTGAAGCAAATAGTAGAGGTTTAATGAATTACTTTCGAACTAAGAAAACCTTGAAGATGTTAAATGAACACTTCTATGGGCCTAAGATGAAAGTTGATGTTGATTGGGTTTGTAGTAGATGCTCACCTGTAAAAAGGCTAAGTTTAAGGTTTAAGCTCAAAGTTTATATACACTATTACTCGTTCCTAGTGAGCCTTGGATTGATGTCTCTATGGACTTTGAGTTGGGTTTACCTCGGACTAATAGAGGAAGAAATTCCATATTTGTAGTAGTAGATAGATTTAGTAAGATGACACATTTCATTCAATGTAATAAAACTGATAATGCCACTAATATTGTGGATTTATTCTTCAAAGAAATAGTGTGTTTACATGGGGATCGAGATGTTGAGTTCTTTATCTTTTTTGGAAGATTTTGTAGAATAAGTTAGGGGCTAAACTATTATTCAACAACATACGGATGGACAAACTGAGGTTGTTAATAGGACTCTGATACAATTATTGCACAATATAGTCAATAAAAATTTGAAGAGTTTGGAAGATTGCTTGCCATTCATAGAATTTGCATATAATAAGGCTACGCATTCTGCTACTTCTTATACTCCATTTGAAATTGTTTATGGTTTTAATCCAATAATACCTTTGGATTTAATTCCTTTATCTGTTGATGAGAAGTATCTTGGATGGAAAGAAGAACCTACGTAACAATTGTAGCATGAAACCCACGACAGATTATATCGAAAGTCAAGAATCAATGTTTGAAAAGCTCAACCCAATAAATTATCGACCAAAGAACAAAGATAATCGCTAGCAATATCTTGATCCTGTGATCACAAAACTTATTAACCTCACTTCAATTGTTGAACGTCATAAGAATTTAAATCTTGATAAGTTTGAAATTAATTTGATGAAGAACGAGTTAAAAGCAATATGCCTTGCCATAATATCTCTCAAATTGTGTATTTTACAATGAAGAGAATGAGTCATATTTATAGTGGACTCATAAAAATCTAATTAAAAACAGAATCAATAGTCTAAATATCAAGAATTACCATAAAACTAGAGTTTTAACTAAACTAGGATTCTTTACAACAATTAAAAATTCACTATTGGACTTGTGCTATGTGGCCGCATAGTGTTGGAACATGCGGTTGCATAGTTCATAAAAAATGCCTCCTTGACTCTTGGTATAGAGGCATGCGATTGCTTGCCTTGGTATACTATGCGGTTGCATAGTTGACCTCCTCAACTCCCTCATTTGTTGCTTGAATCAATTTGATCCATGTTGTTCCATCTTCCATGCCCAATACGAGACTTGTCCTTATTGTGATCAATGTTCCATCCATTGTAACTTGAACAAGTAATTACATGGCTTCCTTTACCTTCTTTGCTCGTGACCTAGTTATTAGTCCTTCCTCCACAATCAATGGACTCTTGTCTTTGCTAGCTCTCGTACCACCATTCTTGTTAGGCAAATTGCTATCAAACCATCTCTCAGGCTAGAATGTAACTCATTTTTTTCAATCGGCATAGACCATATGATTGAACGTTGGATCGACACCTAAATTAATTAACCTGACCTAAATTGTTTGGGCCATTTGAAGTAGCCCAATTTAATTTGTGCTACTCATGGCCCACTTTCGCTTACCTGGACGACTAATGAAGGTATCCACTTAGTGGCCCATTTACTCATGTGTTGTGCCTTTGGGCCATTATTCTACCCGAAACCTACTTACCTTAAAGGTCTATCTTGTACTTGGATATATGGGTCTTCTTCCTCTGCTTCTGCGTGCGTGAGAACTTACGATTGCCTCTCTTCCATTTTCTTTGCCCACTCTCTGTTTATCCATTCTTACTGCCTTTATGGTTAATTTCTGTATGATCTTGTCTTATGAGGTCTTCTTAATGGGTAACTTACAGCAACCGTAAGCGGAGGAACTATTGTTGGAGGTTTGGGTTTGATTGGTTTGAGGTGTCAATCCAAAGGAGAAAGTTGAGGCTGGAAAAGACTTTGGTGATCTTCTATTCCGCACAACAAATCCAATCAATAGTTTAATAAGATAATGAAGTAGAAGTATATGGAAGTTGTGAGTTAACATTTATTACCAAGCACACAATAGAAATTTGAATATGTTAGGCTTTTAATGAGAAAACAAATTTGAAGTATAAAGGCCATGATAAAATAATAACTTAAATGAAATAAAATCATTTCTTGATTGCCGTTGTTGATTACTTATTTTTTGTGCAGAGTAACACTCAAAATTCATACCATCAGTTTGGCAAGTTTGGAGAATAGTTACTATGAGCTCGACAAATACTTTACATAATATATGATGATGACAAGTATACAACAGTCTGTTTAATGTATTTATTTTTTTGTTAAAAAATGGGCAAACTTCATTTTTAAACAAACATTTCATTCAACTCACAACTTTATCCACTTTTTAACATTAATTTCATGACTCCACCAACTTTTATCAACAATTTTCTTAAAATTATAAGTTAGATTTTTCCTGCATGTATATATATTGCTAGTGATATAAGTTAGCCTAAAGGCCCACCTTCGAAGATGAGCGAGGTAGGTCACTACACGTCGACGCAAGGCTATTGACCCCCTCGGGTGCTCTACCTCTACGCTAGATCGTTGACCCACCGGGGACGCTTTACCTCTACGCGAGACCATCGACCCCCCCGGGTGCTCTACCTCCACAAGAGACAGTCGACCCCCGAGGGCGCTCTGCCTCTAAGAGAGACCGTCGACCCCTAGGGACGCTCCACCTCTACACGAGACCGTCGACACCCCAGGTGTTCTACCTCAAAGCGAGTCCATCGACCGGCATGGAATTACCTATAGGGTCATCTCAACACTTAACCATAAAATCTCTGATGAATTGACAATGTTACATGGCGGTTATCACGGGCACAACCTTCGGGCAGGAAGTTAAGACCCTCCACTCAGAACGTAAGAGTAATGGGAAGGCCATTGTGGGGACACGTGACACCACAACTACCCGGTTCTCACTCGGCTCCAACGTCTATAAATACCCCTGAGGGTGACACATGTATGGATGATTTCATATTCTTCAGCCATCTGAATTCTGTCCTTATTTCTCTTAACACGTATATTGATTCTCTTATCGAAGGTAAAACGGGGGAGAAAGACCTGCCCTTGCTTTTCAGGCTACACACACCTGTCGAAGTAGCAGGAACGCCAAAGGTCACAAGGTAGATCAGGAGGTATTATTCCACCACCATTTCATTGGCCCTGTCTGTGAGAAGTTTCTTCCACTGAACACAAAAACTAAGTCAAGAAGATAGACAAGAATTGATACACTCTAACGACGGCAATGGCGGAGACGAAATCAGAATCAGTCACCAGAGGCCTCGACCCACCATCGCCATCGCATTATGTGACACAAAGTTAGTTCAGCACCTTGGAGACCTAGTTGGCCGCTATGATGATCCTTTTGCAGAATCAAATACAGAGAGCCACCCTCCCGCAGTCGCATTCAGAAGAGGTCGCTCCACCACCCCAGAAGACGCACATAGAAACACCACCTGTCATCCAATTGGGGACTGCTGGCTTAAGGGCTCTGGGATGACGGTCGTACAGCTCGCACCACCCATGGCAGATTTGGAGCAGAGGATGGAGGAGATCATGACGCAAAAGATAGATGATGCATTATCCAGGATAAAGGATAAGCTATGCAGATGGTTTTAGAAGATGACTCGTTTGCGCCTGAAATCATGGCGGTCCCTCTACCCAAGGGCTTCAAGCAGCCTATGATAGAAGCTTACGATGGGGTCACAGATCCGTTTGACCATCTTCGAAAATTTGTTGATTTAAGGAGGCTTTATGCAGCACCCAATATAGTGATGTGCCAGTCCTTCCCCCGACCGTCAGGAGAGAAGCTAGAGACTGGGTGGCAACATTAGTCCCCCCGATCTATTCGAACGTTTGATGAACTTTCCAGGAGCATTGTGGCCTACTTCCTCAGTAGCAAAAGAAAGAGGAAGACGGCCATGGGACTAATGCAGGTCGTCCAGGAGACCTTGGAACAGAGGACTTTCTAAGGTCAGCAGTGGTAACCGCATTAATGAACGAAACTCGAAACTGGGCCTTTAAGATGTCACTTTCCAAGAACCCCCCAAAGTCAATGCACGATCTGTTGAAAAAGGGATATAGACATGTTGATGCCGAGGAAATGGAGAAGGTCACAAAAAACCTCAAAGAGGGATGGGAAATAGAGAGTCACAAGTGGAAGGCAGGAGATGAGCTAAGGTCTGACAACAAAAATAAGCAAAGGAGTGAGCAAATGGTTAAGGGGGCTACCCAAGACTGACCAGTCAGGCAGAAACAAGAGGAGTTCAGGATGTTCACCCCTTTAAATACCCTGTGTGCAAAGCTATTGATGGGAATACAAGACATGAAGGAGTTTGAATGGCCAAGGCCCATGGTAACGCCAGCCGGTAAGATAAACCAGGCCAGATATTGTCATTTCCACAAGGATCACGACACGATACTAAAGAATGCCTGCAGCTAAAGGAGGAGATCGAGTGCTTCCTGAGATGAGGGCTCTTAGGCAAATATGTGAAGGACAACCGGGATAAACAAAAAATGGAGGACCGTCCCCTGCCTGTCGAAGTGATAAACATGATTGCAGAGGGGATAGCAGAAGGAGGAGATTCAAACTCAGCAAGAAAAAGCTACGCACGTTCTCTTAGGATCTGTTCCATCCAAAAGAAAGTGAGGTTTAGTCAGAACATCACTTTTGACGAGAAAGATTTGGTAGGCGTAGCACACCTCCATGATGATGCTTTGGTAATAGTAGGCGACATAGCTAATTTCGACATCAAGAGGGTGCTGGTTGACAGAGGAAGCACTGCAAATGTACTTACATGGGATTTTTTTGGGCTTAAAGATCTCCCCTGACAAGTTGAAAATGGTCACCAACCCCTTATAGGGCTTTGGAGGGGACACGATAATTTCGAAGGGGACCGTGGAGCTCATTGTCATGCTCGGCACATATCTGACCACTGTGGTGATTGGGTAAGTTTCTTAGTTGTCAAAACTCTCATGGCCTATAATGCGATCTACGATCGGCCACTGTTGAACGCAACTAGAGCTATTCCCTCAACCTACCACCAGATCATGAAATTCCCAACCAACAGGGGGTCGGGTATGTGCGAGGGGACCAACAAACATCCATGAAATGTTATGTCGATAGTATATCAGCTAAGGAAACACCATCGGTCATGACGTTAGAGGTTGAGCCTCTGAAAGAGCGGATCGAACCACTTGAAATGGTTGAAAAGATCTATGTATCAGAAGGACGAGAGCTTAGCGTTGGGGCTAGTTTGGAATCTGACGAAAATGGAGAGTTGGTAAGGTGTCTGACAGACAACCTAGATGTTTTCGCATGGAGCTCGAACAACATTATTGGGATCAGCCCAGCAATCGCTCAACATTGCCTCGATGTCCTACG
>NW_019265559.1:245315-286885 GCF_002742605.1 Olea europaea var. sylvestris
TTCGAGAATTTGTTAGAAATTTGATTTGTCGAGATTTGACTTGTTCGGAACTTGAATCTTGAGACTTGGACTTAGATTTGAATTTGATTTGATTTGAAGGAGACTTTGATCTTTTTGGACCTGGCGCGAACTTGTTTGATTCGAAGAAGATTTTAATCTTCTTGGGGTTTACCGAGCTTAGGTTTGAGAGAATTTATTCCCTTCTTTCAGCCTTGAAATTTCTTCAGCACTTCGTGGCATTCTCTGCTTTCTTTCTTGCTTCAGCTTTCACCTCTTCCTCTTCTTTTCCCCTTGTCTTATGGACCATTAGTCCTATTTATAGGAGAAAATTTGTGCTAATTTTGGTAATTATTCAATTATATTTAATTAAAAGAGATAATTGAGTAATTATAGTTTCATTTATTTGTTTGTTTATTTATTTAAAATTTGGTATGGGCCCTTGGGTTTATAAACCTTAGTAGACTTTAATTTAATTGGGCTAATGGTTTAAAATCGACCCAATTCATTTTTTTTAAATGTTTACAAATGTCCCCTCAAGTTTTATTTATTTATTATGAAATAGATAAATTAATAAATCTTGATTTTTGAAATTCTTGATTTTATTTTATTTTTTAATTTAGGATTTGATTTGAACTCAAATTTCCCGTTAGTAAATTAATACAGATGAAAAATTTGAAAATAAAATATGAATTTGATAAAAAATTTATCCTTCAAATTTGAGAATAATAATTTTTTTAATCAAATTTTGATTATTTATTTATTTTATAGACCCATAACAAACTTGATTTGAATAGGCTTTTCATGCTTTATGGCAAATTGGGCTTAAGTGAAGTCCGTTACCTGTCTATTTATACGAATAAGTTATGAGACTTGGAAACAAGTCTATTAAATGTTGCAAACAGAGGTAAAGAAATTTTTATATATTTTTTTCTCTCTGGTTTGTTTTCTATTTTTTTCGTTCTTTTATTTTTTTTTTCTTGGTTTCTGGTAGTAGAATGCCGCCAATGGAAAACCAAAGAATTTCTTTTGTTTCTGCTGTGGCAGAAACACTCTTCTTTTTCCACTTTTCTTTTTCTTTTTCGTTTTCGTTTTTTTTAATTAATCTTCTTTGTTTCGACTTTCCACAGCGACCATAGTCTTGGAATTGGGATGGTCTTCTTCGATTTTTGCGAATGGCAGAAACCTTTGTAATTATTTTTATTTTTTATTTATAATTTCTTTTTTAATTAATCTTCTTGGTTTCGATGATAGAAAACAAACGGAATCAATTTTAACAAAATTCCAATTGTTGGAATTGGAACCACCAATTCCAACAATTGGAATTAGCCTCTGCCCAAAACGGCAGAGACCACTTTTTCATTTTTTTATTGCTTTATACGTCAATTTTCACTCTTTTTTTTCTTCTTCTTTTTGTCTTTATTTCTTTTTTTTTTTTGTCTTTTTATTTTGATCTTTTTTAATTGATTATTGTTATTATTATCATGTTTTTTTTTTTTGTATTTTTGTTTTAACAAAATTGGAACTAACATTTTTTTTTTTAAAATTTTTGCAGGGATTCAATCTTTTGGAGTGAATCAAGGATTTTGAGGTTCAAAATTTTTTTCGTGTAGAGGTTAAATTTTGTGCCGCAATTATTTTAGAAGTTGAAAATATATGCTTATGAACAAACTTAAAATTGCAAACCTTTATACGCAGGAAGACGAAGGACGGCCACTTTTTACCATCCAGTACACTTTTTTGTTGAGTACCAAGGACATGCTTCTTCAATCGTCCAAGGCACTTTGTGTTGATGACCAAGGACTTGTTCCTTCGACTGTCCATCCAAGGCACTTCATGTTTGGGATCAAGGACATGTTCTTTCGACCTTCCAAGGTACTTTGTGTTCAGAACCAATGACCTATTCCTTCAACTGTCAAAGACACTTTGTGTTGAGGACCAATGACTTGTTCCTTCAACCGTCCAGGTACTTTGTGTTGAGGACCAAGGACATATTCCTTCGATCGTCCATCCAAAGCACTTTTATGTTTGGGACCAAGGACTTGTTCTTTCGACCGTCCAAGGCACTTTGTGTTGAGGACCAAGGACATGTTCCTTCAACTGTCCAAGATACTTTGTGTTGAAGACAATGACTTGTTCCTTCGGCCATTCAAGGCATTTTGTGTTAAGGACCAATGACTTGTTCCTTCGACCATCTAAGGTACTTTGTGTTAAGGACCAATGATTGACTTCTACTTTCGTCCAAGGCACTTTGTGTAGAGGCCGCTTACATATTTGGGAGACTCGTGATTTTAGACGATAAATCAATTTAAGAGATTTACTGCCCCCATTTTTTTAGCTGACTTTTTTTCTTTTTCCAGGCATGGCTGGAACAAGTTCTAATGATAAAGCATACTCTGATATACACAAAATTGTTGAGCTTAAAAATCAAGGTAAAAGTTATCTGCATTTCAAAGATATTGATGTGAAGTACCATGCCCAGATTGTCATACGAGGTGAACTTAAAGTTGAACTTAAATTTAATGTCCATAAGCTAACGACAGATCCTTCTCCTAATTTTCTGGAGCCATTGTCGGAGTTGCATATGTCTACCATTATTGAATATCACGAGGATTTGGATGTTGGCAAGTCCAACCACTCTAGCAGTCATATTTCCTTTTTGTGTCTTCTGCCTCATCATTTCCAGAGCAAGGAGTGCATCCCAAAGGCTGTAATTTGTGAAAGGATTGATAATAGAGAAATACGATGGGGAAGCGCATTGGTCAGTCGAGAGAGATTTCTTTTCTTCCAAAATTTTGGGAGTGGTCTTTATAGGTCCAAAAACTTCTACTCAAGAGGAATTTTCGCGAGTTAGCTTTTGTAGTCAGTTCTACTACAACATATTACCATCGCCCAAACTCTATTTACAGAGTTCTTTGTGAGGTTTGGTGTCCAAAGACCAACACATTTGTGACTACCAATGGTGAAATTGACATTTCTCTTTGGGACATCCGCGAGATAAGTGGACTTTCGATCATGGGTCATTACTATGAGGAAATAGTCCCAAGCCTTTCAGAGTTGACAGATCATCTTCCCAAGTCTTGTCTATACCTTTTTAATATTTTTCGCATTGATTGCCTATGCGAATGAATCTGATAGGGTTACCCAAGAACAATGGATTAATTTTTTGTTCCACGAGAATGGTTGTGTCTAGAATCCTCGACAACGCAGAAATTATAAGAATGCTATGAATTTAAATCCATTCAAGAGTCGTCATCAAAGAGCATCGAACGATATACGGAGGCCCGTGCTGGCAGACAAGCCAAGAGACATTACTCGTAGAGATCGATGTCATTGGAGCAATTTACCATTATCTCTGTCTATGGAAGAAGAAGATGAATTAGAGATAGCAGCCTATCTTTCCCTATGGCTTTGTCGCTTCGTTCTTCCATCTGGGGATGAAAGTATAAGAGTTGGGACTTTTAAAGCATATTCTAGGATAGCAGGTGGATACACTTAAAGTCTGGTTCCACCCATATTAGCGAGCATTTATAGTGGACTTACACGAACATCTAACTATCACACAAATTCGGATCTTGGCTTGATCTCACATTCATTTCCTGGACATTTTCTTTATGCTTGGGTGGCAACTTATTTTGTCCAAGCTATTTATGCTCATGTGGACAAGAGTTATTCTCACGCTATAATTCGAAGATATGCTGGCACTCTGAATGCTTTTCAGTTTTGGGAGAAAAATGTTGTTGATTGTCGAAAACTTATCCGTAGAGCAATGAACACTAATAATTTTTGTTGGAATCCAGTACCCTCATCGTCTCATCCTGATGTACGTGTAGATGATCAAGTGAGGTCTGCAGATACTTCAGAATTCATGATGAGTATTTGATCTGGATTTGTTTCTTATCATCGAGGAAATTCATCATTCATTCTTGAAGCGAATAATCCTCACAGGTTTGCGAGTCAATTTGGCTTCCCAGTTTACCAAGAAAGTTGAATATTATCCCTAGTGTAGGCAATGTATATTGGGTTTGGTTGTCTTTAACTCAAACGAAAAGTGGGTTTGGTATTTCATATTCCAGAGTATGTGAGGGATATACATCAAAATGTTGATATTGAATACCAGGCTTGGTGGAATAGCGAAGTGTTGCCACTCTTAACCAGGGTCTAGGTGCAAGTCTGATTTTCTAGTGAGAGCTGTGACTTTGTTCTTGGTCCGACTCCGAACATGGTTTTAGCTGGAGGATTAAACCCTCCAAATGTTACTTCTATTCCAAACCAGTAAAATGAAAGAGGTATTAAGAGAATTAAAATTATAGTTCCCTCAGCAAAGATTGCTACCACCTCTGAGCATCACAAGCACCGAGAAAAACTTTGACTCCGAAAAATGAAAGTTATAGAGATCAGGTACAATTCCTTTTTTTTCTCTCTCTCTCTCTCTCTCTATTTTTTCAACATATTGCTTGTATTTGATTTCCTGTCACAATATTTGATTTCAGACTTCTCTTTCTCGAATATACAAAATCAAACGACCGGTAGAACCGAGGCTCTTTCAAGCTATTGTGAGTCCTTCAAAAGTCGAAGTTGGAGCTTCTCATATTAACATCAGCCTACCAAACACACCATCAGACGGTGAGTTTTTAGACATGTCGCCTATGACACGAAATATTGGTATGCTCCCTGTTTTCGTTTCCTACACAATTTTTTTTGAAATCATAGTTCATTTTTTGTAGGTTTTTCGAGCATCCCTGAAGAACTAAATTTCTCCATGAATCTAGACTTTTTGAAAGATCAGGACTGGCGAGAACGACAGACGAATCCTTGCACTTTAAGGAATAGATGGTATTCATGATTCCATGACCCTCATTTCAAATATTCGAGTACCATCAATGGAGGTACTTCGGTGATTATCATGGATAATTTTAATACTGAAGATTAAGTGAAATCAGGGACCGTCGGAGCTAAGATTTCAGAGACCAATGAAGGAGTCTCTGTCATTCCATATTCGTTGGCTTTAGTGAGTATCCCGCCTTCAATAAAAATTATCATCGGGCTGCACCAATCCGTTCTTCCATGTATGTTCCTCCGTCTGGAATTACCCAAGAGTCTCCTTATCTAAAGGTTGCTCTGTAAGAAGCTATGACTAATTACCTTTAAAAGTGTTTTAAGGACGTCTTGAAGTATGGATTCTCCAACATTCAATCTTGATGGGATGAAAATAATTTAATTTTTCAAAACGTGATTACCAACTCATTACATGCAGACCCAGCACCTTTGATAAAGCGCATGGATGTGTTTCTGAAAGAAGTTGACTCTTACTTATATGAAAGAAAGCAACACTTGGATTGTCTAACCGTCAAAGAAAAGGCTGAGCAGTTGAAACTTTTGAACATCCAGTTGAAAATAAAAGATTCCATGTGTTCTTTGCTGGAAGGCAAAATTAGTCAGCTAACTTTTGAGTTAGATAGACTCTGATATAAGCTTTAAGCCTAGCGAGTACAGAAGAGTATGATTAGAACTAAGAAGGCAGCAATGGAAGAAGCACGGATAAGAGGTGTCACTAGCATAGCATCCATTGACCAGAAAAGGAAAACCCTTGAAGATAGTTTCCTATGAGTGATCAATGGCGAGTGATCATGATGAAGTCAAGAATTTCTAATTTTTTTAGACTATATTGTATAAATTTTGACTTGCTATTTTTTATTTGGATGAACTTTTCTTTTTCATGTTTCTTGGGTTTTTTTACTACAGCAAGTGGTAAAAAAACTGAATGAATTTATTAGTTGTAACTGAACTTGAATTTATAATTTATTCAAGCTACCTACGTACCAAACGGGATCAAGTCGAACGTAGTTCATTACAAGACCAGGTTGGGTCGATTTTTTTGTTGTTTTTAAGTGGGTTTGGTTTTTTTATTGTCTAGGTAGGTGGGGTTGGGTCGGTTTGTGGGTTAACTCATAAAAATCGACCCAACCCGCCTGTTTAAAAGGGGGGGGGATGGAAATAAATTGCCCAAATGTAAAATCCCTATTTTTAAGATTTAGAGTTTCATAAAATTATAACAAGAATCCCATTATAATTTCTAACATACAATTTTTTATATCGAATTTCTCAAATCACAATATATAACGCAAGACTTCGATTAGGTCTTCCTGTAATCTCTATCTCTTAGGATAATTAAGTCTTGTACTGGTTTACAAAAGTATCTTGTAGAATGGTTATATGAACTATGGACATAAATGTTGAAGAAAAAATAAATGTTAAGCTTCTACATAGAGGCTTGATCTAACTTTTGAATAAATCGATTTCTCACATTTCAAATAAGCTTGTGAAACATAATTTGCTTGTTATTGCCTAAAACTGTTAAAGATTTGAGATAAATAATAATTAAGAAGTTAAATTGGAAAAAAAAATAAAAATTTGGCTACTTGCAAAATCATCTATCTTACTTTTTGGTTTGGCATCAATTTAATAAGTATCCTTGTCTGTTGTGCAAACTTGTTTTGTTAATCTAGGTCTGACGATGAGCCTATAGATCCCAAGCAGGAACTTGAAGAGCGATGCAAGGCACCATGCACGTGACCACTCAAAGAATATCAGGTGATTTTGACTGAATGAAAATAAAATTTCCTTTTTTTGTTTTTTCTAATTTAATGTCTGCTTCTCCATTTTTCAAGTTTCCTGCCTTTTGTGTTCTTTTCGCCTGATACATAGTATTGCTAAAGCCTAAATGAAATGTTCTATGCATTTTACAATTTTAGTTTTTGGTTCGCTCTTCTTTTTATTTGATTATATGGTAATAAATTACAATTTGTCCAATCCGATCCAACTCGACCGACACTTGATTGGGTTGGGTTGGGTTTCAACATTTACTTGGGTTGAGTTGGGTTCGGGTAGGGACATAAACGACCCAACCCAACTCACGCCCACCACTAGACGCACCTAAAGAGATCTATGGAAATTGGAATTCTCCTCCTAAGGCAAACATATAAGAAGTACAATACTTTTCTCCAAGCATTAGGGTTTATTTGACTAGAAGTGAGGTGAAATTCGTTGAAAATTGACACAAAGAAGGGATGAATGGAGAACTGGAAACCGCCATCCATGATGTCTTTATACACCGCTACTTCGCGGGGGTCAGACTCGGGGAGTATTTCTTTGGGACCGAGGGCTTTGTAGACATAGTATTTGAGCTGATCATACCTAGCAATGCATTTTTCTAACTTGAGTGGGGAATTGTATAGACTATAACTTTTTGGAATCTCAAGAGGGATAATCTCACTGGTCAGATCCCGCCCAATTTCTATTTTGATTTGGAAGCTTTGTAGAGCCAATGTGTCTCTTAGGTTAGTTTGAAACAAACATCTGAGGTTCGATTGAATGAGTCCCATTATCAGAACCATAAGATGATCTATTGGACAAAGGGAAGGATTCACTAGGTAGCCTATCCAAGGGACCGAAAGGTCGACCAGCCCGGGGGAAGATCAAAAGTCGAGCTGGCCGACCCTTGGCCAGCCATAAGTGGACCAGCCTTGCTGGCCATGGCCGGTCAGACTCTCACCGGCGTTGACCAACCCTTCCAACGAAGGTTCAATCGACCCACTACACTCCCCATCGCCACTCTCATTGGAAGAAGAGATGATAATAGTCTTATACATGGCAAAAAAAAAAAAAAAGAGAGAGAGAGAGAGAGAGAGAAGAGGAAATAGGATGAAAGCAAAATTCAAAATGAAAATCTTGGGATGAAAGAAGAAGATGTTACCTTGAAAGAGAGAAAGTCTAGGATGTTGGGAAGGAGTAAAAATGATTCCAAGTGGAAGACCATCCCCTTTTTATAGGCAAGAAGTTCAAATTTTTTGGGGGGGAAATTCCCTCCAAGGTTAGGCCCATTGGTTGGGTGCCAAATGTACAGTGAAATAGTTAGCTAATCTTAACTGTACTGCTCGACTTACGTGAACCAATTATGTGCCAAAAAAAAAGGATAAGATAAGGGAAATTGCTACCCCTTGTCGAAAAACATCAACAAGGAGTAGGGGCTAATGATATAAATTAGCATATAGGGCCATCTCCAAAGATAAGCAAGGTAGGTCACTACACGTCGATACAAGGCCATCGATCCCCCAGGCGCTCTGCCTCCACGCTAGACCGTCGACCCACATGAGGTGCTCTACTTCTACGCGAGACCGTCGACGCCCCGGTGTTCTACCTCTAAGAGAGACCATCGACTTCCCGAGAGCGCTCTACCTTTACGAGAGACCATCGATCCCTGGGGGCTCTCTACCTCTACGCGAGACTTTCGATCTCCCTCGAGTGCTCTACCTCAATGCGAGATCACTGATTGACATGGAATTACCTATAGAGCCATCTCAATACTTAGCTATAAAATCTCTGATGAATTGACAAAGTTACGTGGCGGTTACCATGAGCACAACCTTCGGATGGGAAGTTAAGACCCCCCACTCAGAACATGGGAGTAATGGGAAGGCCAATGTGGGGACTCATGGCACCACAACCACCCGGCTCTCACTCAGCTTCCAACGTCTATAAATACCTCCGAGGGCAATACAGGTATGGATGATCGCATATTTTTCAGCCGTCTAAATTCCGTCCTTATTTCTCCTAATACGTATACTGATTCTTACGCCAAAGGTAAAACAGGGGAGAAAGTCCCGCTCTCACTTTTTAGGTTACACACGCCCGTCAGAGTAGCAGGAACGCCAAAAACCATCAGGTAGATCAGGAGGTATTATTTCCCCACCATTTCAGCTAGCTTCCTTTTAGCGTGGTTCATTCCTTTATTTTTCCACTGGCGAGAGGTTGGGCATTATGTTCCCTTCTAAAATATGTATTCCATTCTTGCATTATTATTATTATTATTAAATATTCGACCTATAGAGTTTTTTGATTAAAATAAAAATAAATTTGTGACTGCTATCATAGTTTGTAATTTTTGTTTAATAATGTATTTACTGAAATTGTCATTTTGTACATCTGTCTTTGAGAAAATATTATTATTTTAAAAAGGAGGTTAATTAACAGAATGGCGTGGCAAAAGATGCGTCAGCTATAACGGAAATCAATTCCCCCGTGCTTAGCCTAACATAAATTTTATTTCTCCATAATTAATTAATTTAATCTTCTAACTTAAAAATTATTAGAAGAAGGCCTGCCTGCTGAGTCATTCTTCTTTTCACTTCTATATTATGAAAGGGCCACTTGACTAATGAAAAGAAACTGTCAAGTTCACATACATATATACACACACCTTATGATAATACAGCAAGAAAGAGGAAAGACTAACTGTGAATATTTAAGTATTAAGCGACGATGAAGAGTGTGATAATCGAATATATGTTTTTGAAGTTGTAAATAAGCATAGATTTGAAAAATAAAATAAAATATAATAAGCATATTGTGACGATTTAACAAGGTTCAGAAAGACTAACGGTAAATATTTAAGTACTAAGAGACGATGAAGAGTGAAATAATCAATGAAATCTTTGTGACGTTTAAAATATACAGAGATTTGGATATTAGGCAAAAAAAAATAAAAAAATAAAAGGAAAAAATAAATAAATTACTATAACCGTATTTACAGTGGTTTGTTGATTGAACTTTAATAGACAGCACCGCCAACACAAAGAGATTGCTCAAGACTAATTATTTTACTAATCCATCACTTTCTGTGTTATAATTTTTAGTCAAAAGTTTTAATAATGGTATTTACGGATAATAATAAAAATAATAATGCATGTCCTGTGGCAGGAAGCAGTCCTAAATGAAATAAATATCATATAAGGAAATTACCAGAGGAAATAATTATTTGAAAGTAGCTAAAATATTTCTGTAAAATAAGAGAGAGTCAATGGTTATAAAGATGGTCGTTGGAAGTTATACTAAAAAATTATTTGACTGAAACACAAACAGAAATAAGAAAATTACTAGATTCAATGAATATTTATTTTTATTGATTTGGTATTTTTTTTTTTTTTCAGTTTTAAAGAGTCTGTTGAACTCGTGTTATTGTTAAGAACACGATACATATTGTCATTATTATCATATTCATCATTATTTAAGTTGATCTTCGTAACTTTTAACTCTAGAGAAGTTAATTTTCTTTGATAAGAACATTAATCTTGTGGAACCTTTAGATTTTGGTCCATTTAGAATTCATTATCTCATAATATCAACTTTTAACAGCTATTTAAAAGAAAACAAGATTATTGTTACCCCAGGTTCTCAGCCCTACCAACTTTTCAGTTAAAGGGCCAATTGTTTCTTTATTATATTTAAAGAAATTATCTCACAAATTCCATCCTCCAGTATTGCCAGAAAATATACACATACTTTCGGTGTCAAAACAAGGTCAACATAACCATTTTCCCCAAAAAAAAAAGAAAAAAAAAAGAAAAAAAAAGACGAAATAATTAAAGTAACTTCTTTGGTTTCTTAGTGAGGTCTTCTTATACATTTAACCTAACAAGCAGAATTGTTAGATTTTCTAATAACAAGTAGCAAAAGAATGAATTAAATTCTCCAGGAGTGCAGGTTACTACTTACTGCACTTTCTATTTAATTAGCCATTTGCTACTGGGATTAATTAAAAAAATGTAAAATCATTCAAGTATTGCAGCCAGTGATCAGATGAAATTCTTGTTATGTTATAGAGTTTAATTATTTTCATTGTGCAAACAGATCAACCTCTGTGGTGATGTTGCAGTGGGGCAAGAATCCCCCCTTGCGAGGGATGAGACCCTTGAACAAAATTTCATTAAGGATATAGTTTTGAAACTTCACACTTATAATTTTGATTTTGTCCTAATTTATGATATAAATAGGAAGTCATCATTAGGTGGGGGTTAAAATTAGATTTTTAATAAAATTTGATAAAAAAAACTTTGAAATGTGTGGTTGAAAAGTTGTGAAATTCATGAAATATGTGGTTAATATTGATTGTTTAACTTTGACTTAAATTAAAATCTGATTTAAATCAATCAAACAGAGACTACATTTTACTATGATCATAAAACATAGAGAGGAAGAGGTGTGATTTTCTCTTGTAAACTTCCATCTTAGTAAATTACTACATCTGCGGACATAATATCATATTAATGCGAACTTCTATAATTTTACATGTTTTTACTTGTCTATTTTCTTTCTACAGATGGACTGTTCTCGAGAAAATAGAATTAAAATTTTTAATTCTCAACAACTATCTCAATCAATATATTGATGATGATTTTGACCCTACCTTCTGGAAAATGGATGATTGTAGTAATTATTCTAATAGTGTTTTACGTTGCTAAGTTAAAAGCCTTGGCCTTTGGGGTCGTAAACAACACCATACTTCAGCCTAATGTGTTTGTAACAACTAATATCCCAACGTCATGACGGCTACTTCTAGTATAATATTGGTTTCGTGAAATCATTTAACCAGTGAATATCGATTTTGAAACAACGAGTAGAATGTAACCACTCTAATTACATCCTATATGGCTAAACCAGTTCATGTCCTTATTTGCTATTCTTCAAAATAAGCCCGTCCAATTAAAGGATGAAAGATAAAGGTATTAACTTCTCATACTTGTTTAAAAGACTACTTGTCAAGTAAAATACTGCATAATCAAGTTTGGAAATTGCTCTTTTAATCTCCATGAGTATATATATCCTGTTGGTTGGCAGGTCAGAAATATGGTAAAAGTAACAGATAATAAGGGGAAATTTACAAAATACACTCTATGCACACATATATATGATCTAATGAACACCGATGCTCATCTTATCCTAAGCACACATATATATAATTAGTGAATAAGTTAATGATAGGTTCTATATATTTAATGACTCACAAATTAAATGATGGACCATGTCATCGATACTTAAACAAACTAAGCACCGATGTTTGGAAAATCATTCATGTATATATATAAAACAAAATAGGCCCAAGGGATAAAGGTAGGAGATTTGTAAGAAAAACAAACGCTGAATATGAATATGAAGAATAATTTTATTGAATATAGAATTTCGATACAAAAGTTTGAATTGAAATCTTGAAAGAAAATATTTAGATTATAAGAAAATCTAAAAACTTTCTTCCGCTAAAAACTCTTAAGGAGAATCTTGATCAGCATTTATACTTTAAATCTTTTTGAATTGCTTTGAAGAATCTTGAATAGAAATTGAGAGAAGAATAATTACTTGAAGGACTGTCCTTTTGTGTGCCACTTGCATTATGCTTTTTTTAATAATTAGCCCAACTTTAATGAAGCCGAAAGATTAAATTCACTGTCTTCTATTTTTTATTGTTGATAGTGCTGACAAAAATAACTTTTGAGGCGACAAGCACATTTGGAACAACACATTTCTTGAATTATGAACCCAATAATTCCTATAACCACCCAAGTAACTGGACTCATATAGTCATTTTGAATGCTTTTGAGTTTCTTGAGCAATCATTTCATCAATATCTAGCTCATAACAATCATCTTCATTGCTCTAAGCATAGTCTGTTTCTGAGTTTGATTGAGAAGCATCAATAGATTTTGATTTCTTTGATAAGGCATCTCCTCGGTTGGGAATTCTCTCGAAATTAATTGACAATACTTTTGACGTCTTGCATTGGTTTGGCATAGCCAAGAGTCTTGATTTTTTTGTAAGAAAATTGGCATTTTTTCTTGATCCCTTTTGGAAATCTTTGGAGTGCCAACATTTCTTTGTTCTTGAATCCCTAACTTTGGGATAGCAATTTGTCTCATAAAACTTTGACAACAATTTGTCTCATGAAACTTTGACCACCATTTGATTTTGAATCTCAAAACAATCTTTTTGACATTGAAATCGGTGTTGGCATTTTGAATAATGTGAAAATCCCAACAGAAAATCCAAGATACCTTAAGATTAACTGCAAATTGAAAAAAAAGATTTTCCCGAGGCTTTAAAATTGTTTTTGCCTCATTTTTGAAGTGTTCGAATCCTTAACGAGTAGGACTGGATAAAATCGTTTCGTAAGACCAAATAATCGAACCAAATTTGATAACATTTTGAAAATTTTGTAGAGCAAGCTTGATTGAAAAGAATAAACCAAGATTGTGTCACTGATCTAAAATAATAAAAACATTAAACCAAGCATCTTTATAATCAAGATAATTGAAATGAGATTCAAATGCATCATTTTTTGATAATTTCATTCGCTTTTTTTCCCTTGGGTGTTGTTCCCAAATTTTAAAAGACAAAACCCTTTGAATTGAATTTTTGAAAAATCAGTTTTTTTCTGGATTTTTAGAATTTGGGATATAAGTTATTATAGCTTATCATGATTTAATTAGGAAAGATTCATAACAATCTCAAGTCTTTTATATATTTCTGGTCATGAAATGGAATTGAGGAGGAAAAATGTCTTCAAAACGTTCATCAAGAGATGAATATCTATGGGTCCATGATGTTTCTATTTCATATACATGATATTGGATTGGTTTAGTTGTGACATCCCAAAACTTTAGCAAATTTACAATGCATATTCATATGAACCTTCTATTGTGATGTACATTTAATGTAACATAGTAAGAAGTTATGTTAATGATATTATAACCGTATGAAAAGAATTGAATTAAGATTTTTAATTAAAAACCTTGTGAAAAAAAAATTAAGGGAATGAGATGGCTACCATACACAAATTATCTTGCCACTCTAAATAGTAAAATGAGAAATGGTATAATAGGTTGAGAATGAGGTGGCTACCCTACACATATTACATTGCCGCTTTAAATACTAAAATTACAAATGGCATAATAGGGTAAAAGGTGGCAAAATAATGATTAAGGAAAAATAAATTAATTATTAATTTAATTCTCAATTACTACTATAAATAGGGGAGAATGAGAGAAAAGGAAAAACGTACAACAATTTGAAAATCAAAGTCAAGTAACTTCACAAAGAAAGTTCTTTTATCTTCTTGCAACTTGAAGGTGAGCAATCTATGCCCATTGTTATTTCAAACATATTAATTACAATTAAGTTTATTGGATTACTTTTTGCTTTTCAAATTAATTATAGATCCAAGATTCTACCCATTGACATTGCATTGGACAATGCTTGATATTATTGATTTTACACCAAATTGGTGTAATTGACCGATGAGCTCATATATTGTTATTCTCATCTTGCTCATATGGGTCAAATTGAACATTTATAATTGGGACCCATTGTTTTCCTTACTTATTTAAATAAAAGAAAGACTATGGGTTAGATTACTCGCTGAATAAATATATTCACATTATTTTTTTATATTTTCCTGTAGATGATCCTATTAAATACACTGACTTTACCTTGGGCCAATGGACGACTTCAGAAGATGGCCAGTATTTCACGTATGTCAAAGAAGTCCACATGTGGATGACGTATCCAGAATTTTCGGGCTTCTATCACTTTGTGGGATCCCATTACTATATTGACAACTTTGAGGCCACTACTATGATGTACTTATCTTTAGATAGTTTTTCTGGAGAATAAATGTGTTTAGGTGGTCTTTGATATGTGGTATAAATAATAGTACAAATCGATTGGTTATGGTTGTAATGTATGGTGTGTAGTGCAACTTTTGTATAGCTACTAGTTTTTAATATTTTTATTATTATTATTTGTTGCAATGTAACAAAGTATATAAGAAAATTGTCAGCTATCTTATAGTTAGTGTTGCTTGCCTATTTCAAACCCTACAAATTGCCAAAAAAATTTCTCTATTCACAAAGTATTCAAAAATTTGCAATTTCTATACATAAGTTTAAAGTTAAATGACAAGATTGGGATTGTTACATTAGTGAATAACGGAAAGATTTTTGACGGTTGATATTTGGTAATTTTCCAAATCCAGTTAACATGACTTTTTTAAAATTTAATGATTTTGCTTTCTCTGCGGCTCTTTTGGTTTGAGGGGTATTTTCGAAAGGATTTTTGGAAGCAGAGGTAGTTTTTTGAAAAGTAGAGGCAGATCCATGAGAATTTTAAATGTAATCTTCTATTGATAGCAATGGTAGTGACATCTTTTTCTTGTTCTTATTTGAGGAAGAAGACTCCATTTTGACTACTACAACCTCTTTAAGAAGGTTTATTTTATTTTATTATTTTTTTTATTGCAAAAACTCTCCTATTAAGAAATATGTAAGGGTGTGTTTGATTACATTTATTTTTCATGAAAAATAGCAATTTTTCACGTAAATTCCTACTTTGGAGTGTTTGATTACTATCTTTTTCCATTGAAAATATTTTCCAATTTTTGAAAATATGCCTAATTTTTCTTAATTTTTAGGAAAATATTTTCTTTGGGAGGAAGTAGATTTTTGTTTTCCTCAAAACAAAGAAGAATATTTTTTTTTCTAGGTAATAATTTTCATGCCAATCAAACACACTTTAAGATAATTTGATTTTCCTTGAATATATAGAATTTTGAAATCAAAACATGATAAGATGACATGCCATCTTGCGAAAATTTGTTTCGAAATTTTTTTTTATTATTATTATTTTACGTCTTTTGATGCTTTACAATCTATTTTTAAAATAAATTCTTCAGTGATTAAATCATCTTAAAATTTTGAAACACTAAAACAATCGATAAAATTTCTTGTTTGACGGTTGAGTAATTCTTTTGAGGGCCAGTCCACACTCCACTGTGAAAACTTAACCTATTGTTCTTGATTTGACGATTTTGGAATCTATTTCAATATCCCACAATACCCTATGTCTGATGCATCAGTCTCGAAAATAATGAATGCAAGGGGACTATAATTGAAAGGCATGGGATTCTTTTAACTACTTCTTTAACTTTTCGTACAGATAAAGTATGCTCATGACTCCATGATGCATGATGCTTATGTAGTCTTTTAAAAAGAGGGATACATACCAGCCTTATATCTTTGATAAAGTCTGAATATAATTGACACAACCTAAGAATCTTTGTAGACCTGATTTATCTACGATTTCATTAGAAA
Source organism: Olea europaea var. sylvestris (assembly GCF_002742605.1). Classification (NCBI taxonomy): domain Eukaryota; kingdom Viridiplantae; phylum Streptophyta; class Magnoliopsida; order Lamiales; family Oleaceae; genus Olea; species Olea europaea. Next base: position 261,290 of record NW_019265559.1, read on the forward strand.
ATTTGTCGGTGAAATCTAGACTTCTTTGAATCGGTAATGGTTCCTAGATGAAAATACTGAATATCAACTTGTTCAATTAATGAAAATTATGGCCAAGTGCTATAACGCATATATTGCTAAAAATGTTTCCCCTAAATCTTTAACTAACAACTTAGTTATTGGATTTACTAGACAACTCAAACAACGTTGGTTTAATTACCTAATTCAAGAAGAAAGAGACAAGGTTATGGATGTTGTTAATGAAAAAGGACAAAGTTATAGTCTCGCTACTCTTGTCTTTAAAGATCTGAATATGGAATAATATCATCATTTTGACTTTTGATAGAATTTTTTATTTGTTCAGCAAAGAGTTTAGGAAGTTCAGATAAAAGTATTTCTTTTTAATAGGTTTGATTACAGTCTTCACGAAGTAAAAAGCGAGTTAAGAACATGTCTTTATACTAGCTAAAATCGTGAAGTTTTGGACAATTGAGATTTATGAGAATATCGGATTGCCGATATAGAATATTAGTAAGAGTTCCAATAAAATATTTGATAATACTAAAGACAAGAGTAGCAAAACTATCACTTTGTCCTTTTTCATTAATAGCATCCAATTTTTTACCATAGCGCCATAAAGATGCTCAATAGTTTTTTTGAAATATTTTGTAGGGATTAAAACTTCCCGAATACAATTTTTATCAGCTCCTTAGCCAATGAGGACCGTAGAAGTGAGTTTGAATTCTTTGTTGACAATAATGGTCATAGGACTATACCAATTTTGAAGTTGGATTCGGTTAATAATGTCAACCTTTTCTTATTCAGTTTGAGGGTTGGAATGATAAGCATGAGAGGTATCCTTGGAAGCATCGTCTTTACAAGAAGATTCCAAAGAAAAATAAGATTTATGAACTTATTCTTATTCTGAATCTTTTGTTTTTAATAGTACTACTTCTATATGAACTTCCTTCATCTGTCGTTCAAGAGTAGAAATTTGAAATTTCATCTCATTATTATCTTCTTTTTCTTAACCATAACCTAAAATTTAAAAAAATAAATAAATTAGTAAGTAAATAAAATATTGAAAATTTTAGAAAATACTTCAGTTGACTCTTTCAACATTTTAAAAAAATAAAATTAAAAAAAATTAATTGCTATATAATTAACCAAATTTGTTCGATAAAAAGAAATTAAAAAATCAATTAAAGTAATTTTTTTTTATATTAGTTGTTATTTATTAGCTAAAAAATCAAGATTTTCCATTGTGATATTTTTGCAACTTAAAAGGTTGTTAAGTATGCGTGAACAAATTTATTGATATCTACTGCGGATGAATACTTTCTTGTGTGCGACAAAGTTTCATATAAGAGAAGAATCTATAAATATAACTAATATATATATTGTTGAGTAAAAAATGAAATAATGAAATAATTGATGCAATGACATGAATCGATTAATTAAATATTAATTTATGGAGGGATATGAATGATAAAGAAAGAAATTAATCTTTTTAGGTGAAAATGAAATAGAAATTGAAATTTTGGAGAATAGAAAAATAGTTAACAAAATTGGTATGTAAATTGTTGCATGATGTAAAACGAAGCATGTGATTTGTTATTATCAAATATGGATAATGTTATTTTGGTAAAAGTTTTGTCTGCTATCATTTTATAAAATGTAATATGTGAAGTGAAATTTGAAAAATAGGCTGTGTGAAATGGATATACACCTTGACTATTGTATTTGGTAAATTTCCCCACAAAATAATTCAAACAACTTTCACAGTTCTGAATTGTTTACTCCGAAAGGCCAACTGTCAAAAAGTTTAAGGATTAGTGCTTATAGGAAAGGATAGAGACAGGAGCAAAGTCATTGAAACTAACTTCTTGAAATGTTTTTGAATGACTAATGGTGCCCAAGTCATAATTTATTATGTATCTGAAAGACATCAAAAGCGTGTGTAAATTGCTTCGTGAGGATTGGGTCAATTAGGTTGTTGTATCGGTCGATATCCATTTCACGAGGCTACATTTAGTCACCAATAACGTCGAAGTAAATCAACAAGAATATTACTGTCAAAATAATAAAACCCCGAGTCTAATTCTTCACATTCACCTTGCAAATCATGTAGTTATTAATAGATAGAAGAATCATAGTAACCTTCTAGAAGATATTAGCATCATTAAAGTCTTCAAAATCATATAATGTATATTTTCTTTCACACCTCATGATCTTCAATTATCTTCTATTTTATGTATAACAAGTAAATGCTAAAGAACATATAACACGTATAATGTATTTAAATAATTTTTATGATATTTTATATCTAAATGATAGCAATTTTGGTTGAATTCAATCAGTGAATTACCAACAGAATGCTTAAAAGATCTTTGGGGAATAAAAATAAAGATTTATTCTTAATTCTTCATAGATAAACAGGAAATTGGTTGACTAAGAAACATTGTATTTTAGTTAGGAACACCACAAGGATATAATTGTCTTTTTCCCTAATCCAATTAATTAATTGTCATTGTATTTTATATTGCAGCATGACAAACAAGACTAGAAAAATTTCAACAATGATTAGTAAATGATTGGAGTTTGTCCAACTCAACAAGTAATTAAAAGATGAATTATTGTTTCAATTCTTACCGGTTAAAAGTCCTTCAGTTGATCATAGGTGGATTTTATGATTAAAACCATGATAAAAATCGGATTATTTTGGCATGGTTTACTCAGATTACGAATGAGAGCCGCTTTGGGTTTACACTTTACATGTTCTTATCTTCTTAAATTGTCATTCTTTAAATTTATATTCGGTCAGTATCAACTTCAATTTTTGCATTTGCCATATATTCTCATTTTCAAAAAATCGTATACCAAATGCCTTATACTGCTTGAGAAGTTCTACATTGAAGTACTTCGAAAACTGTCTAGTGGCATGTTATACATTCCTTTCCTCATTTCTTTGTTGCGTGAATTATTTTCCGATACTTCAAAATTGGTGGATTATGTTAAGTTGTAGAGCCTAACTATTGCTTCTGTGCAAATCCGTATGTGGATCGACCTTCTAATTTTGACCCTAAATTATTGTATAAATAGGAAGACGTCATTAGGGTTTTGTATTATCATGAGCGAGAGAGAGAGAGAGAGAGAGAGAGAATATCAGCTTGTAAGATCCTTTTATCATAGTGAACTTTTACAGCGACGTATAATAATATAGTCTTACATTAAGATGAATCTCTATAAAACCTTACTTGCTCTTGTTTGTTTTTCTTTACTACCATTTTACTTCTCTGGGTGCCTAGTGTTATAAAATTACAGTTTCTAATTCTGAACATATTATTGAATAATATATTTGGTGCATATCAAGGACATGCCTCATATGCAACATTGAATAATATTTTTATTTCTTAAACTGTCCGTTGTTTACCCTATCCACCTTGTGGAGCATGTCAAGGGTGAAAATATTTACTAGCAAATGGTCATCAAGTCCTTCCAACAGGAGTAGGCACAGTTGGTCCTATCAAGTAGGTTTAAGCCTGCTTAATGACACAATACGAAGATCCAATAGAAATATACTTTTTCTTTAGTCAATCTTAACTCCATAAAAATTCCTGGAAGGGGACACCTGGTCCTAGCTCCAAAAGGTCAATAACAATTGGAAGTATTAAATGATAAAAAGGTACAGTTTCTATACTAATTCTTTTTGATACTTCAATTCTTTATGCCAGAAAGAGTTTGCTAATTACAAGAGTGTTGTTTCTTTAATGATAACGTGTTCAACCTTTCCTTTCTTTATATTCTTGAGAACGAGCAAGCTAGCCTCAGATTGAGTCTCATTTCTCTGTACTCCCGGTTTTCCCTTCTGATCTTTTACACACACATATATATACGAAGAAAATCATATACTCGAGTTGTTTAAAAATGGGGTTCAAACCAGTCGACAAGCTTAAAATCAAGCACAAGAAGGGATTATGGTCACCAGATGAAGATCAGAAACTTAGAAACTACATCCTGAAACACGGCCATGGCTGCTGGAGCTCGGTTCCCATCAATGCTGGTAAGTGTTAATCTCGTAGTCTGCTCTATGTTGGTTGGTCTAATGCATGTTCAAGAACTCCTGTATTCGACATTTGGGATAAACATAGTCCATGCTGTCTAGCTATAAGAATCTGCATCCACATGATAGGATTTGACAAAATTTAACATCACATCTCTCATCCCTTCCGCCCTTTTGTGATATTGCCATCTATTCTGTAAAATCCATAACAACTCCTATAATTTCAACATCATAATCTCGGTTTTAAGCGTATTTGTAGTATTAGTGTGATCCCATGATTATAACCTTTAGTTATGCTAAATGTCATTTTTATGAAAGGAACATCCTTTAGTTCATTCATGTTTATGACTTTGAATACACATTGGTCCAGATAAATAACTTATTAAAATTAAAAATGAAGAAGTCTTCAACGAATGATAAGAGTACATCTCATACGAATTAGTTATCTTTGTGCACTACTTGGAATTTTTTTTTTGGGAACTGGTAGGATGGCTGCCACAGGTCAATATACCAATAGAACTCTGATAAATTTTTATACCTTCTAAGGAATAAATGATTATTTAATATCTTATATTAAACGCTAAAAGGCACCATTGAAGTTGACCACATTTTTTTTTTTTTTTGTCCTGTCATTTTATTGCTTGCAGGTTTACAAAGGAATGGAAAGAGCTGCAGATTAAGGTGGATTAATTATTTAAGACCAGGATTAAAGAAAGGAACGTTCAGCACAGAAGAGGAGGAGACAATCCTGGCCCTTCATCGAATAGTAGGCAACAAGTAAGAAAATAAATCACATTCGACACTTAGTGCTCCAAGATAACAAACAAGATTTTAACTTCATTTTATCATTTAATCCTATGGCTACACTGACTATAAGAGGGGTAGGCGATCGTCTAAAGCCTACTTTGGTGAGGGCCTCAAATTATATAAGGATAATTGATTGAAGGAAAACAAAAATTATAATTAAATTAGAATTATCAATATGCAAACACATGAAATTAATAAAAATTGAAAATACAAAAATCTTTAAAAAATATATAAATGGTGTAAAACTTATCACTTATATTTATTTATCATATAAATATATCACAAACATTACTCTCTCTATAAGTAATTTGACCATTTATCTTCCAAACATCAATTTTATTTTCTTAACCAAACGAAAAGATCTCTTTGTCTCTTCAAATTCCAATTTTAACCGTAAGCCAACATAATTTTTTTCGACCCAACATAATTTTTTTGACCCAACAAGAAATAAATTATCTCGATTGAATTAAAATTTTGAAGATTCAATTTAACAGATTGGCCTGGTATCATTGCGATTATTACAGCCTTACAGGTTTTTCAATTTCTTATTTATCTTCAAAACATATACTACAGAGTTTATAGACTATTATTATTAATGTTTTGCTTTAATCTCATGATAATAATATTTATAGATACTTGTTAAAGGTGCAAATAAATTATCTCGATTGAATTAAAATTTTGAAGATTCAATTTAACAGATTGGCCTGGTATCATTGCGATTATTACAGCCTTAAAGGTTTTTCAATTTCTTATTTATCTTCAAAACATATACTACAGAGTTTATAGACTATTATTATTAATGTTTTGCTTTAATCTCATGATAATAATATTTATAGATACTTGTTAAAGGTGCTTTGACTTTAATAATTCTTTGTCCGTGTTCATACTTTTTATTTGTAAGTTAATTTAGTATGAATTAATATAAAATTAGCAGCTCATTTGTATTTTATCAGCATTTTCATTATTTTGTTATACTATCTCTCGTAGCCAACATTCTTCAATTTGTACAAAAATCACTCAAATGCATATTCAATTTTATTTTAAATATTTGCATTGAGAAAATAATAAAAGAAACGAATAGACCCCTTTGTCATTGCATTATAATCTTATATGTCAAACTTCACTTATAATTTGTATTGCATACTGAATTTTGACATTTTGTTATTTTCCTTTTCAAATTTTAGTGCTTAGTTGTCCATATTAAATTCTTCACGATTATATTAAAACTCTTTATAAGAAGGCTCAAATAAGAATGCATTGATTTTCTTCAAAAAGGCCCTGAATTTAAAGTTTGCTAAGGCCCTCAAAATATCAAGGCCGGTCTTGATTTAATCATATGCATACTACATGGTCCATCATGCTAAACAAGTCTTGAGTGAATTTATAATTTCTTAGATGCCTTTTTGAATTAAGCGTATGTTTGGGATAAATTTTCATCCAAATTTTAATCAATTATTGTACTGTTATTGTTGTCATTTTTTACTTCCTTCTCAATACAAGTCAAACATTGGGACCTACTTGCATTTTGCAATGATATAAAAATTGATTTTAATCTTGCAAAAAGTAGAGAAAGAGGGGGGCTAGATAAACTCATAAACATGATAAAATGGGATTGAACATTATTAAAGAATAAAGACGTGATAAATAAAATTCCAGTTGAATTCTCCCTGTACCAAACATGACATAAATCATTAAAGACTTCTGAACAAGGAATAACATTTGTTACTTTTGGCTTTCAGGTGGGCTCAAATAGCACAACATTTGCCTGGAAGAACTGATAATGAGATAAAGAATTACTGGCATTCTTATCTGAAGAAAAAGTTAGCAAAGCTATACGGAAGTACTGAAACTTGGGCGAAACCTGAATCAGCAGTTGGGCAAATGGAAAATGTGAACTCTTCATCTTCTTCCCCGAAGTCGACTACTCAAAACTCAAGTTTGGACTCATCTGAACACATGGAAGGATCATTAATGGATACAGATCAATCTAATAAACAAAAGACTCGAGCCCAAAATTTTAATTTGCCCAAAATTCTCTTCGCTGAGTGGTTCTCATTAGATCAGTTTCATGACAAGGATTTGCAGAATTCTGGCAATTTCAAGAATCCTTTTAACAACCCTAGTACAAACTTTCAAGACGAATCTATTCTTGGTTTACTGCTTGATGATCAGACGGCTGGGAGGGAAATGCATACAAAACCAAACAACTATTCACTTGATGATATATTTTTTCCACCGTTTGATCAAGATCAGATTTTGGAAAGGGGGCTTGATTATTTTCCTGGTGAATTCAGCATGAGTTGTGATGAAATGTATTTATGAAGGGCGCGTGTACCTATGTATGAGCAACTTCAAGAGAGAATAACCTCTAAATGCAATAACAATTATAAAGCAGGATAGTGAGAATCCATGCACAGTAATGATTGGTTATTGTTCACTTGAAGTTGCTAGTTAGGACACACTTTCTTTGTTATTTCTTCACTTAAAGTTGCTTCTTCGGACACGTGTCCATTGTGAGTACATTAGAAGCTAAAGGGCCATACTGTAATAATTTCATAAACGGACCGTTGCTGATTAGACTTGAAATGCACGACTTTTCTCTGGTTTGATCTCAGATTGAATCGATCACCTAAAAGCTTAATCTAAGAAAAAATATCAACGAACTATCAAGAATTACTGGAACTTGCATTTAAGGAAACCGTTTGATATTGTAGGCTACCATCAACCTTCCTCCTCTTCCAAATCTATGGTTACTCAATTAGAATCCACATTAACTCGCCAAATGGCAGAGTGCGAACGCGTTCGACTAGAAGCCCAGGCTCGGCTGTACAAAAATCCAGTGCTTCCCATCCATCATCTGGGGATAATTCTGAGGGCGACGCTTTCCTCGGTGTGTGGAATTCTGAAGTTGGGAAAACCTTTCAAAACATTAATGCAAGCATTTGATACTGCAGTGGAACAACTACTTGTTGGAAAGTGGGTTGTTCAAAACCAACAAACTAAAGTGAGGAATGAAATAAAATAAAAAAGGAAAAAGAAGAGGTGTACAAAAGTTGGGCCATGCGATCGCATGACATTTAGCCATGCGGTCGCATGGTACAAAAATCCGACTGTTGAAGGTTGGTTTTTAGCCGTTTTTGAACGTTATGGTTTTAATTTTGGTGGCCTTTCATGCATTTTTGGCACCATTTCGTGAGGCATAATTGAGATCTATAAATAGGTGATCAATGTTCAAGAAAAATACATTGAAAAATACATATAATTCATTCGATTGCACAATACAAGAAAGATCAACAATCCTTTTCTTCATATTCAACTCATTTTGTGTTCTTCAAGTTTTGGTGGAAAATACTTTGTGCTTTAGTATTTTTTGAAATAAGGCTTGTTATAATCCTTCAAATCATTTGTCGGAATACCTTTAAAAATCTCGAAAACACCGGAGAAGGGGCAAATAATGTTTGAGGACAATGATCCCGCGTTCAAACCTTCAAAATTGCTCTTGCGAGACTACAATGACAACCATAAAACTTATGAACCAAGATTTGGTGCGGTTGGATCAGTTTGATGACACTAACTTCATGCAGTGGCAAGAAAAGTTAGAATTTCTCCTTACTGCATTGAAGATCTTCTATATTTTGGATCCCATCGTTATCGGAACCCACTAATGGAGAAACCGACGCAATCAAGACTGAAAGGCAAAAACGCCAAGAAGATGAATTAATATACTGTGGTCACATACTCAACGCGCTGTCGGATTGTTTGTATGATTTATATACCAACACAATATCGGCAAAGGAGATTTGGAATGCTTTAGAAAGTAAATACAAAGCAGAAGAGGATGGTATCAAGAAATTTCTAATTTTGAAATATTTTGACTTTATATTTCTTGATAATATTCCCTTGCTACCCCAAGTACATGAACTTCAAGTAATTGTCAACAAACTAAAGGCGGTAAAGATTGAAATTTTAGAGATCTTTCAAGTGGGGGGCTATAGTCACTAAACTCTCAGGGGATTAGAAAGGATATCAGAAGAAAATAATGCATAGTTTCAAAGACTATTCTTTGGAACAATTGCAAAAACACCTTTGAATTGAGGAGAAATTCAGATTGCGTGATAGAAGTGAAAACTTTTTGGAAGAAGCTTCTAAGGCCAACGCCATTGAAAAATTTGAATCGCTTGCAAAATTCAACAAGAGGAAACCTTCGAGAAATTTCAGAAAGTCCAAGAAGAAGACCAAAGGAGTGTGTTTTGTATGTGGTAAATCTGGACACTATGCGAAAGATTGTAGACATCGGAAACGGAATAACTTCGAAGGTAAAATAAATTCCATCTAAGAGGACAAAATTGTGGCCATCGTAAGCGAAATAAATGCAATCAAGGAAAAAGTTCTCGGGTGGTGGTATGATACTTGTGCTACTGTATATGTATCATATGATAAATCTTTATTTAAAATATATCATTAAGTGGATGGAGACCAAGAAATTCAAATGGGTAACGAGTTCGGTCCAAAGTCATTGAAAAATGAAATGTTAACATTATCTTCACTTCCGGAAAAAATGTTACTCTTACAAATGTATTACATGTTCCGGATATGAATAAGAACTTGGTTAGTGGAAATCTCTTAGAAAAATCGGGCATTAAAAGTATATTTGAGTCCGATAAACTTGTATTGTCTTTTAAAGGGAAGTTTGTTGGAAAATGCTATTCTTGTGAAGGAATTGTCAAATTTTGCTCCGTTGACAATGAAATAAATAAAACTAATTTTGCTTATGTTGTTGACTTATTTTTATTATGGCATTCTAGATTAGGACATATTGGTAAAAGTACTATAAAATGTATAAAAAAATGTGATTTTATTTCATATGATGAAAATAAGGAATATAAATCCAAGACACGTGTAGAATAAAAAATGACTAAAATATCATATCAAGGTGTTAATAGAACTTCTAGTATTATAGAATTAATCCATACCCATATATGTAAACTAAATGAAATGCTAACTAGAGGTGGAAATAGGTTGATGACTTCTCTAGATACACGTATATTTATTTGATGAAGTATAAACATGAGGTTTTTGACATGTTTAAGGTGTATAAATGCGAAGTTGAAAATCATCTAGGAAAGAAAATAAAGACTTTAAGAAGTGATAGATGTGGTGAATACTTTTCTAGTGATTTAGATTTATTCTGTTAACAATATGGCATAATTCACCAATGTTATACATCTAGGACACCCAAACAAAATAGTTTGGCTAAAAGAAATAATAGAACGTTAGTAGAAATGATTAATGTCATGCTTATATATGCTAAGTTGCTGTTTAATTTATGGGGATGGAGTTTCATTAAGTGCATGTAGCATACTTAATAGGATTCCTTCTAAACATACAAAGGTTTCTCCTTATGAATTGTGAAAAGGAAGAAAATCGAACATTGGATACTTCAAAGTGTGGGAGTATCTTACTTATTACAAAAACACGAACCCTAATAGGACCAAATTGGGTCCAAGAGGCATTAGATGTGCCTTTGTTGGATATGATAACAATAACAAATTTTATAGATTGCTAAATTGGAGACCAATGTGATTATCGAATCAAGTGATGTAGACTTCTTTGAAGATTCATTATCTTCATATAATAAATTAAGAGAAAATCTTGAAAATATCCCTAGCTCAAGTGGAATGTATGATGAAATATCTTTCAAAGATATTGATGAATATTGTGAACCACGAAGAAGTAAGAGAACTCGAGTTGAGAAGTTTTTGAGACCGGATGAAATTGATTCTCAACTTATCTCCTTTTACTGAATAGAGGGAAATGAATTAAATGTTGTAAGAACAATTCCTTTTGTTTTACAAGTGAAAATCAACCCTAAAACCTGTAAAAAATCTATGGCTTCTCGTAATAGCATTTTCTGGAAATATGCAATTAAAAATGAAATGGATTCGATATTGTCTAATAGAACTTGAAAACTTGTCAATTTACCACTCAGATCCAAACCTATTGAATGTAAATGGGTATTTAGAACAAAATATAATGTTTATGGCTCTCTAAATACTTTCAATGCAAGATTAGTCATCAAAGGATATTGACAAAAAGAAGGAATCGACTATTTTGACATTTATGCACCGGTAGCTAGAATAACATCAATTAAGATATTATTCGCATTGGCTTCGATATGTGACTTGCATGTTCATCAAATGGGTGTCAAAATGGCATTCTTAAATGAGAATATCGATGATGAGGTCTATATGGAGCAACCCGAAGTGTTCATTTTACCTGAAAACAAACATAAGGTATGCAAGTTAGTGAAATCATTATTTGGTTTGAAGCAGACACCTAAGAAATGACATGAGAAGTTTGACTTCACAATAATATCATTCGGATTTAAACATAACAGCGTAGATAGATATTTATATTCTAAAGTATGTGATGATTAAGTGACATTTGTATGCTTGTATGTTGATTATAAGTAATCTCATGGACAGTATAGAAAAAACAAATAAGTTTTTTATCTTTCACATTCAAGATGCCTAAGACAATCACATTATATCAAGAATACGATAAACAAGTTTAAAAACTTGAACGTAAAAGAATATAGTACTCCAATTGATCCAAGTTCAAAACTCCTAAAGAATGATAGGAGGGCGATTGGCTAACTTGAATATACTAGTGCTATAGGAAGTCTCATGTATGCAGTTTAATGCACAAGACTGGACATAGTCTATGCAATAAGTAAACTTAGTAGGTTCACTAGCAATCCAATCAATGATCATTGGACGGTCATTGGGAGAGTTCTTGGATACTTAAAGAAAACTAAGAACTTAGGCCTTCAATATACTAAGTTCCCGGCGATATTGGAAGGATTTATCGATGCTAGTTGGATATCTAGCATGGATGAAAGTAAATCCACCTCGGATTGGGTGTTCACTCTAAAAGGAGTTGCTTTTTCTTCGAAATCAAAGAAACAAACATGCATAACACACTTGACCATGGAATCCAAATTTGTAGCCCTATCGGATACCAGAAAAGAGGCTGAGTGACTTAAGGATCTCTTCTATGAGATATCTTTGGGATCGAAAAATATTTCTTCAATATCTATCATGTGTGATAGTCAAGTCACATTAGTAAAAGTATACAAGGAGGTATACAACAGAAAGTATAGACACATGAGTCTTAAACATGACTATTTAAGGAAATTAATCAAAGATTGAATAATTTCCTTAAATTATGTAAGGTCAATTGAGAATTTGGTGGATCCTTTGACTAAACCTCTAAATAGAGATTTAATAACATCTACTTCAAGTTGAATGAGGTTGAAATTCTTTAACTAAAAAGGTCCACCAATGACAGCAACCTTAAATGTCATTATTCAAAAGGTAATCCATAGGTTTACAGGGTAACAACAACAAGTCATTCGATCTGTGGATATTTACAGTATTATTCAAATCCGCAAAGACCATATCCTAATATAAAATAATACTGATTGTTACTAAAATAAAGGTTCAGCGTTAAGCTCTTAATGAAGTTCAGTGTTAAAACACAGGCAACTCTAAAAGTAACAAAGGTACTGGAAGAACTTCACCTAAATAGTCTTCAAGGTGGTGTCGCCTTAATAGAGAGTTGGAGTTTCTCTCTTAAAAGTTTGTTGAATAGGATGAGCGCAAGGTCATAAAAGCGCTAAGCAAGTAATGAAGAACTTGAGAACATGTGGTATTCATGTATGTGTTCTTACCAGTATTGTCACTTGGAATAACTTATTCAAAGCTTCAAACTACCTTTAATTTCGACTTTACTTTGTTTGAATTACACTATGGTTAGATTCAAATCGAAAGATATCTAATCTTTATGCATGAGTATCGTATACTTTGAATTTAAGACCTTGTCAATTTTGAACAAGTGGGGGATTGATGGAAAGTGGGTTGTTCAAAACCAACAAACTCGAGTGTGGAATGAAATAAAATTTAAAAAAAAAAGAATGGGGGCCAAAAGTTTGGCCATGTGACGGCATGACATTTAGCCATGCGGTCGCATGGCAGCCAACAAAAAATTCGAGGGCTGGCTTTGGGAGAACCATGCGACTGGTACAAAAATCCGACCATTGGCGGTTGGTTTTTAGTCGTTTTTGAATGTTATGATTTTAATTTTGGTAGCCTTTCATACATTTTTGCAACCACTTCGTAAGGCATAATTGAGATGTATAAATAGGTTATCAATGTTCAAGAAAAATACATATAATTCATTCGATTCCACAATACAAGAAAGATCAACAATCTTTTTCTTCATATTCAACTCCTTTTGTGTGCTTCAAGTTTTGGTGGAAAATATTTTGTGCTTTAGTATTTTCTGCAACAAGGCTTGTTATAATCTTTCAAACCATTTGTCGAAGTACCTTTAAGCATCTCGAAAACATCGGAGAAGGGGCAAATAACGTTTGAGAACAGTGATCCCGCGTTCGAGCCTTCAAAATTGCTCTTAACTATTTCCTATTTCTTCATCTTGTTTTGCTACAATTTTTGTATTATATCTTTTGTTTTTTCTCCATCACTTCCACATTTCCAACACTACTCCCAGCCTTACATCTCAAACATCGTCATTGACAAAAGTCGATTCGCATTAGCGAGTTACAATGAATGCTGAACCTTGTAAAAACATTGGATCCACTATAATAACAGGCCAACACACTTGGGAAATACGAGCAGTTACAAAGCAGTCTCATGATTTCGATGATTTCTCTGATGAAATGTAGAATATATTATTAGATTTCTCGACTACTAGGGATGGATTGGGATTCCTATGAGAATCAAAAGGGATCTTCTGTAAGCAATTAAACTTTAATGCCAAGATCTTAGAATTTCATGATTTTCGAGTACAAATGTAATTGACCAAGAAACATACCTTGAATTTGATCCATGGCAATGATTGAATAACTTGAATATTCAAAAGAGAAACTAATAAAGTAAAGAAACTATTCTCTCACTTTATGATGTAGGACATGTTGGGGAAAATGTACTAATAGAGTGGAAACATCCTAATTATGTATTGGGCCCATAAGACCATTCCGGAAAGAAGATGAGGAGGTGAACAATATTCATTGCTATGTCGTGACGTACGATAAATTTTGACCATTCGAGTTCGTTTAAGACTCAAAAACTGATTTTTAAAGTTTTAGCGTTATTTTTGTTATTTCGTTTATTTTGGGTTTCCTTCAATTTTAATTTGTTTAAACTTTGTTTTCATTAATTTTAGTTATTTTAAACTACCTTTCCATGTAAGCTCTTATAAATAAAGTGTTATTTAATTTTTTTATCGTTAATTAATAAATTTCATAAGTTTATTTTTCTTCATAATTTGATGGATTCCAAATTTCTTGTTCTTAAAATTTTCCCTTGAATTTCTTATTTCATGCTGCGTCACTTTACGTTTCTCTAATTGAATGAATTGTTTGATGGGTTTCATTCATGTTTATAAGCAGAGAGAGACAGTTTCATGTGCCATAAAGAAATAAATAACTACCAACTTGTCATCAAAATGGACAATTATAAAACTATCATTTCTCAATTAGCCAATTGGATTTTCGAAATATAAACCACTTTAATTAAGGGAACAATACATAAACCCTATATATAATAAACACATTTCAAAACTAACAAACTCCATAAAAATTTTCAAAAATCAGGTGATAAATCAATTTATTAAATTTTTAATTATAATATAATATAATATAATTAATTACATCAAATTTCATATCCAAGTCTCTCTCTCTCTCTCTCTCTCTCTACTCTCTATCCTCTCCCTACCCTTTCTCCCCATCGGAGGCGACCATCGGCTCTAGCGACTACTCCGACAACCTCTCCGGCAGCTACTCCGACAATTGATCCGACTCTAGCGATAGAAAAATCTTCAAAAATTGAAACCAATTTCTCTCTCTATGCTCCACTATAGAAAAATCTCCAAAAAAATCTATCCGTCAACTGATTTATTGCTCGTGATTATTTCTGACCAAATTTTTTTTTGCCATAACTATATGTGATCGTCTAATTTGTAACTGTATGTAATCAATTCATTGATCTATGTTGTTTGTGATTAACTGTGATCAATTTTGTCTTTGATGTGACTAAGTGTGACCAAATTTTTATTCAGTGTGACTGTCTATGATTAGACCAATCTATAAACGTAACCATATGTGATTATTATTAATTTGGTCACATACAATCACAACTAAGAAAAATTTGATCACTGATAGTCACAATAAAGACAAATGTGGTCACAATCGATCACAATTAACAGAGGCTTGATCACAGAAAGTCACCACAAACAAATTTGCATGCACCACAAACCAACACCAGTTACAACATTAGCACCTTCAATGCACCACCATTACCACCTTCAACTCAAATCTGCAACCATAAATACTACCTTAACTTCAAATCCACAACATCAATCACTATACCATGGTTTCCACTTCTACTTTATATCAATCACAGCCTCTACCCTCCAACTAGCATCTCAAGAAATCACCCCAAAGCAAAAGCAGCATATAGGAATTGAATCTGGTTGTACGTCCCTAATTTGACATTGTCCATTGTTCGCATCTTGAGGTCCATCAGAATGATTGGTTGAAGCTATGGGTATGTGATCGGGAGGGTTTATATTTGTAGAGAGAAAAACTTCAGTGGCCAGAAAATGAATTGATTTGGGAGAATATTTCAATTTAAGTGATAGGAAAGGTGGGTGGGTGGGATGTGTGGGGGTGGAATGTATGGTTGCACATGATTTAAGCTTGTGTTTGTTTCCCATTTCGTGTAAAATAAAATGAGAAATTCGAACGTTATCCTGACAAAGTCGTCTGTCACTATAAAGCCATTTATTGCAGTTAATACCCATGTTTCCCCAAATGCCCTCCACCACCAACCCACAGATCTCCCAAATCTCCAGCATCTCTTCCATTGAACCAAGACCTCCACACCACCAAGTACCACAGCAGCCCACTTCGCATACTCACCGTCGATGACTTCTTGCGTATGAGAAAAAGTAAGTCACCATTCTGTGCACAGCGCCCAACCTCCTGCCTTTCAGATTGACAAATTATTACCAGGGAGCTCTCAAGGACGAGAAGGGCACACCTCCAACATCGTTTAAGCACGACGCAGGCACCGTAGGTGATAATCTCGGACTCCTAAATAATTTCCATGGCCACGCAGTAGCAATCAACGACCTTGACAGTTCGATTTTGTTCGCAGATGAGAATAAACCTTCTGGGAGTCGTCATTGGAAGAAGGGTACACAGCTGTTCGGCCAACTAAATTTCGTACATCTCATTATTTTGCCCATCAAATTCCTGTTGCCAAGTACGAAAATAGGTTTTCTCGAATTTCAACCTCATCTAAACGTACCTCATGAGAACACCCTGTTTCGCTTTCTATGGAGCCCTCAAACATACAGGTTTGGACATCGCCTCTACATTTTCGTTCTTTACTCTCCTATTCGAGCTTCATACTTTGTAATTCTGCATCTTGCTTTCCCAGCCAGGTGATGTTTCCCTGGTGAGTTCCTCCACGGCCGCCACAGTTGGCCAACAATCGGGGTCAAGAAAACATGCTCGATGGAATCGAGCGAAAAGGCAGACCTTTATTGCAACCTGCGAGACTGCCATTGTCGAAGGACATCGCATTGGCCGGTGTTTCACAAAACACGGCTGGGAACTTGCGATGGCACTATTCAACTCGGTGTCCGGGCATAGCTGGACTAAACAACAACTCCTCAACCATTGGGATGCGATGCGTCGACAGCATAAACCTCTGTCGGAGCTACTTAAGGGTAGAATTGTTGCCTCTGAGGAGTGGTAGTCACGAAAATTTAAGGTAACAATTTTGTCATCCAATGGTGCATACGGTGAATCTATAATTTAATTATCGGAATTCCATTGCTAAGATTTTCATTTTGATGTGACAATTAACAATGTTTTCATATGTCTGACCGGCTTCATTAATTTGAAATGGCATACTGCCTTTACTTGTTGGGGGTAGGAAGATATGGTTTAGTAGTATCGACTTACATTTTGAAAAAAATGAATCCCTTGTGCACATTTTCATAATTGCTCACTGCACCACATAGGCAAATGAGGAATGCGTTTTTTTTCCAGCCCACATGTTACTGAACTGTGTTTTACATAAGTAGAAACCACTTCATAGTGCACTTGCCGGGGGTAGGAAGATATGGTTTACGTAGTATCGACTTAGATTTTAAAAAAAAATGAATCCCTTGCGTACATTTTCATAATTGTCCACTGCACCACATAGGCAAATGAGGAATGCGATTTTTTCAGCCCACATGCTACTGAATTGTGTTTTACATAAGCAGAAGCCACTTCATAGTGCACTTACTGTACAGCCTTTTGTTCCTACTTCCACAAATAACTCACTAAACTGTATTTTGTTGTCATGCATGGGAGGGCATTGGGGGCAAACTGTTGGTGCAATTTTATGAATGGGATATTGGAGTGCAGTTTCTATGTCCCGTACACACATCGTGCGATGTTGATTTAACTATTTTTCCCGATTTTGTCGCAGAAGAACAAGGAGTACAAGGATTTCAAGGATCGAGATGTGAGCGACATTTACATTCGATATAGTTTGCTGTTAGGGGACAGTTACAGCAGTGAAAAGTACGCAATTACCGTAATAAAGCTGTGCAGAACTGGATTCAAATGTTTTGAGGATAGTGCTCCTGAAGACCATAGAGATGTAATACTTGTCGAGGGTGAGGGTAGCGGTTCAAGCGACAAGGGCGATGGGAATGGTAGCAAAAGCATGAGCATATCGAGGCCCAAAAGTGGCGATAAAAGGAAGTCGTCGACATCGAAGCAGCGTGGGAAGAAAAAGCATGTTTCGACTCGTAAACTATCCTTCTCGATCGATCGGGCGAATAGTGTCGATGAGGTTGTGACGGCGAAGATTAATAGCATCATTGATCCGACGGACAATGCCAGAGCTGCATGTGAGGAGGAATTGCTTTCGACCGGTTGGCTATAAACGCGGATGCCAATGCACTTCTACGCTTGCACTCTCCTAGCACAAAAAAGATTTTGAGACATGCTCAGTGTCGTGCAAGATGCCGATGAGAAGTTCGAATGGATCAAGTGGCAGTTCAGCGAACGTAATAGATCACTGCATTAGCTTGTTTCAGTATGTGTTGGTTCCACTGTGTGTTGCCCTTTGTACGCTTCATGAGTTCGTGTTGTAATATTTGAACTGTGTTATTTTTTTCCTTGATTGCCTGTATGTATGACATACTCTAGGTTCGCGTGCCGCCTAATGTTGGAAACGTTTATTTCGTGCTACTGTGTTTGTGTTTAATAATATGTTTTCCCATCTACCCTACTTTCTTAGATATTTTATGTAATTTGTAAGATTCTTTCCTTTGTACATGTCATGCTTGTACCTCAATAATGAATCTATCCTTGACAATGACATACTTGCCACTCGTATTAGTCATAAATGTAATAATGGTCCCATTCCTCACACCTCTACATATATGTTATTCCACAAGTGGAAGAGCATAACGAATATAAGCAAGGGTGTTTTACGTAGCTTTACTACAATATTTTCTAAACATAGTAGTCCGCGAATGGATGTGATGGATTTTAATTGCTTCCTATTCTCGCACTCTGAGGCAAAGGAGAAAATCAGCGAGGAGGAAATTTGCAACGGCCTTGCCGTGGATGTCAACGCATGACTGGAGTGCTACAGAGTATCTGACACTGACGCCCGTAAATACTACAATTGACAACGACGACGAATTTGTAAATTTCCGTTCACAAGGAATGGGCACATGTTTATGATGGAGGCATTAGAAGGGAATGGACGTATGTGTCACCAAGAATTCCGAATGTACCCGCCAATGTTGCGACATTTCACTCATATTCTCCGTGACAAGTATGGCTTATGCAGCAACCAGCAAGTGGATATCTATGAGTAGGTAGGTATGTTCCTTTGCATCTTAGCGCATGGTAAGGGATACCGCCAGGTGACAAGTTCAATCATTCGTTGCAAACAGTATGTCACTATTTCAAGCAGGTGCTCCGTGCTGTTGTCGCATTAGCGCAACGTATGATCCGTCCGGCTGACAACTACAATGAAAGTGTGGAGCCCCACAGGCCTGACCCAAACAAGCATCCACTATTCCAAAACTGCATTGGTACTATTGACGGGACGCATGTGAAGGCTATGCTACAGCGTCACGAGCGTGTCAACTTCATTGGAAAGAAAGGAGTACCGACGTAGAATGTCTTAGCTACATGCGATTTCAATTTATGTTTCACCTTTGTGCGCGCTGGCACAACAGGATGTATGCTCGATGCTCGCATACTAGCTCGTGCAATTCTCAGTCCCAAAATACATTTTTCGCAACTAGCCCCAGGTAAATATTATTTGGTGGACTCAGGTTTCGTACATTGGCCGAGGTATATGGCCCCTTATAAAGGCTCAAATATTCTGTATCACTTCCAACAATTCGCTGATGATGGTACGGGGCGACGCAGAAGGTTTCGAAATGCACGTGAGAGATTTAACTTCAAACACTTGTCATGCAGGAACGTCATAGAACGTACATTTGGTGTGTGGAAATAGGGTGGAAAATCCATGACCGTATGCCTAGCTACCCATTCCGAACACAAATGGCAGTGGTTGTAGCGACGATGGGTATTCATAACTTACTACGCCATTCAAGGATTACGGACGAGGCATTCTTGCGGGCGGACACAAATGAGGATGCGCCCGCGGAGGTGGAGCTTCCAACGCAGAGGACAAAATGCATAGCGAAATGAATGTCGTCGAAATGCAACGAAATGAATGGGGATAGGCTGCGTGATTACATGGCACAGCAACCATAACGGTGATTCGTCGCGAGTGTCGCTTTTTATCGAAAATTTATCATTGTCATGTACCCACATTTTATATCCATTCCAATTTGGGTGGACGTTTTCACATTAACCTGAATAGAAACACAGAATTATGAATTAATTTACAGCACCAGAAGGATGGACAGAAACAAATATAGTGTATTATTGTTGTTTAAAGGTCACTGTTGTTGTATTTCTTACATTTTAACTTTGTATTTTTTTCATTTTTATTCTAAAAGATAATGTTTACAATTGCAAATGAAATGTAGTGTATATGAACTCTTTTTTATAAAGAGAGCCGCTCTCCTAATTAATCGGCAAATTATGCTTATCTCGTTTTTGGTAAGGTGGGTTAAATAGTATCGAAGCATATGAAAATGGAAAAGAATTTTTTATTTTTTTTCATTTTTGCCTATTATTTTATTCAATAGAATCTAATACAATGAACCTAACTTATAGTACTCTTTAATCTTTATACATGCATTGCAAAATTACAACTCCTCATCTTTTCTTGTTTCCTCTTCATTTTTTTCAGATAAATAAAAATAGTTGTCTTGACATAGTTGGTGGTATGTGACTATAATTAAATACATTAATATATCCTCAAATTGCCTATGGAACGTCTTCTATATTTGATGATAATTTGATGTATATGAATATTTTAAGATTCACCAATTTCAAAATTTGAAACTGTATTATCTATCTAAAATCGCTACACAATTTCAGAACGTCGTTTTCACTGTATAGGATGAAGAAAGTACTCGTTCTGACAAAGATCCACCACAATCTTTCGTCTGTATAGTGGCATCCTGTCCGCTGAAATTGTTTCTATCGGATGCCCCAGAACGAAGCATTCTATATATTTGAGTACGAACATTATACAATTTGGTCTGTACAAGAAATACTTGTACGTTAGTGTAATGTGCCATAAACGAGAACTTAACAACGATAATAAATAACAAGAATTGAAATGCTCATCCATTGTTTGCACATGGTGGATAAGGTATAATCTCCTGCTTCATTCATTACTTGATATGTTTATTTATGTCTCGTTTGGTAGAAAGGGGTCGACACTGCAATAATTCTTGAACCATAGTGTATGCTATGTTTGTTTGTGCCTTGATTACATCTGGTGTGTGAACATTATTGCTGCAGTCGTATATCTGAAATTTTCATTCAGGAATATTGACCATGAAAAGATAACATTCATTGCCTAGATATGAGCTTGGAATTAATAAATACTTACACCCCATCCACGGATGACTATTTATAGGCAATCTACCATTGACATAGTCTTGTAGGCGCGTTCCATCCATTTTACCTCTCTGGTTTCCCATTCGAAAGTCCATTTGCCACCTCATATGACGAGATCTTTGCTCTTCGAATTGGAATTCCAAAATCGCATATTGTTTATTGATAAGTGTACAAGCTTCGTTCATACGCCGCCTCAATAACTTCAGCTCCAGCTCAATATGCTAATAAAATAAACACAAGTAACATATATCAGGCATATTAACTACAAAATCAAATTGAGTGTGGTTGCTAAAATTTCGTACCGCAATATTCAGATCTTTCGTTCGATCCAGTAGCGTTCTCAGCATGTCCCATCCGTAGATGTTCCCATTGCCGTCGTCCAAGTATGCACTATATGACACAATTGACATTAGTATCAAATAAATCAACACAGAATTTCTGGCATTGCCGTAATAATGTTTAGCATTCGAACTACTAAGAATGAGTAAAATTTGTTACCCTGATTCATCTGTCGCTATAAAATCTCTAATTGTCCTGTACTTTTTCATGTCGTAGTCTTCTAACGGATGACTTTTCGATGATGAAGACTATGTGCACTTCCTCTTCCTTTCCCTTTCTCTTCTTAACCTTTGAGCATGTTCAATTTGTTGAGACGTTGACGTCTCCTGTTCATGATCAGTAGGATTTAGACTTGCATGAGGAGAGACATCTTGTTGTAAGGAACTTACAATGGCTTCCATGTTCGATTCCCAGTTAGATAATCTATTCTGCATATTCTCAGTATGTTCGTCGGTATATGATTTCACGGAACATAAACTGAAATCCACATAATACCGTATTTGCTCTTGTTGCTGTTGAAATAATTCTTCTTGTCTTTGCAGAACTGCCTGATAATGGGCTTCTTGTGTTTTCGATTCGTGGGCCATATGACTCTGAAACAAACCAGATAGAAAATTATCTATGTACGAATGTAAACCATGTTGCATGTAATCTTGCGATGATTTGGTCTGTTATTTGAACATTAGCTTTTGGTTGTCAAGGATCGCGTGGTTTAGGGCTCTTGATTCTTTAACAAAGTCTGTCTTCAAGTTGCCACATAGATCGGACACATCTGATATTGTATGCTGCCTATAAATACCAAACATTTCTTTCAAACGATCTTCAGTTATATATCTTGGGGTACCAGAAGCAGAACTAGACTCAGCTCCAATTGAAGTTCTCGGTGTACCACCACTTGTCGCTTGCTGCGCACGGATATGATCCGATAATGATTGTGCTACATTATCCAATTCTCTGTTGACAATGGCATCTAGTATACTATGTTCATCCTCAGCTAGCAGTGACAAATTTGTATTCCATGGTGTTTCTAATTCTTCTTCGGTAGGTTGCAGCACTGCAAGGATTTTGATCTGTAATCATCATAAACAAGTTCATCTCAGCAAATTTTTCAATGTCAAACTTTACCAATTTAATGCGAACATCATTGTACGTTGGAATTAAAAAGTCATACCCCTTCCATATCCAGAAACTCTTTAACAATCGCTTCTTTCAGTATTGTATTAGGCCTCCACTTGTGCATTCGTGGAATCTGTGCCGTTTTGTACCTACGACGTCCAGACTTTTGCCCGATTTGTGGAAATGCTTCATATATCTAATACTGCAACAGAATTACAGGTAAATATTGATGTATATAATATATTTTTTTACGAAGAAATTATACGAAATACAGGAACACTTAGAATATGAACAACATACCTGAAATACAAGTGGATAGCCTTGTACTGTATACTTACATTCGGTTTGTCGGTTCTGTTGCATCCTTACCACTCTTTCCAATTGCGACTCTCTCAACGAATTTAACAAAACGAAATATGCGGTATGGCCCCATGGATACGTAAGGAACGCATTAAGATGTTCAACTATGTTCAACGTTCTATAATCAATTTATCTTGAAGTCGGTTTCAACACACACTCCACCAACATAACTAGTCTTAACTTAAATTTATCTTCCTCATCTTCGCACATATGGAAAGCTTCTAAAAGCATTCTATTACTAATTTTTTTGACCCCACTGAAGTATTGATCTCTAAGACGATCGTTACTATAGTCAATTTCAATGGATGGTTCATGACAAGGTAATCCAGTAATTAGATAAAATTCATGCATGTCGAACCTGACAACATGGTCATCTAACCATACCCAAAGTTCATTATTTTTGCCACAATGTACAATTCACATTATAAATTTGTGTACCGATTTACTACTAAATTGTTCTTGTTGTCCCCTGAACATAGCTCCGTAAACAAATTCACAAAAATTACTACACAATAAATAACATTGTTGATTGACATCTATGAATTCTACAAAATCATTAATGTTCACGATTTGGATACTGAACGATGGTAGCAGAAAATCACTGATCTGGAGAGAGAACGTATTCTAAAGATATCTGCATAAATTACACAATAATGAATATTTTCAAACAAATATATTATTTTGTTTACGAAAATTCAATAGAAAATGAACATAAAAAAAGTGTACAGTTGATCGTAAATTATATTATTAGACAAATCTATTTTTATTTTCAAAACCACATTCTATAAAACCTGAGAACAATAAAACAGAAAAAAGGAACAACATTTCTCATGGAGACAGTCTCCGTGACACACTGTGTGTCACAGTGTGTCACGAAGAGTGTGTCTCTGTGACACACTGCTGTGTATAGTCTCCGTGACACACACCAAGAACTTCGTTTGTGTCCGTGACACACATGAAGTGTTCTGTGTATGTCATAGAGACAGACTCCGTGACACACACTAAGTAGCACAAATGGTCTAACAAATTTTTTTCTTCGACAGCTTACTACTAAGTAGCACAAATGTTGAATAGAAATTTTGATGTGCTTACCTTTTTCAATCGACTGGGCACCTTTGTGGAGTAAATGTGTGAGAAGCTTTCCAAGTAAATGTGTTGCCGAATGAATGTTGCCAATGAGATTGTAGTTACAAAGTGTGGAGAGTGAATGAACGTGAAATGTGTGGATGGAAGAGTGAATGTGAGGATAATGAGTGATTGTGAGAAGGACCCTCTACTTAAAAGTGTGTATGCATGTGACAAGTCCTTGCAAATTGTGTGGAGAGGATTGGATGTCAGTAACAAATTTGTTGTGTTATGAAAATTGAGTGAATGGTTTGGATGGATTCTGTATGGGAATATATTCTCGTGTTGTTGTGTTGTGAATGTTTTTTACACATTCGAATATATATCCATGGCTTTTTTACACATCAATATTGTGACTTGTTGTCTTGCCATAATTGGAACGTTTCGACAAACTTTAATTTTCTTTAATTTATTAAAGTTAACCGAGTTAATCAAAATAATATGTTTAGAGAGTTGTAATTGCATTACAAGAATCCTAAGAACTACCACGTCTTAACCATGTTTGTTGTGTGTCATCGTGTATGCATTGACATTTTGTGGTGTTCTTAAATAAAATATTAAAAAAATCTCAAAATTTCAAAGGAAACGCGTTTTTCAATTTTATATTTTGGAAAACAGTTTCTCGAAATGACAAAGAGAACGTATTTTCAACAATTTCAAAACATGCACTCAAAACACAAAACTCAAAACTACAAAATTGAATCACGAAGAGAATAGGCCCTAAGATTTTTGCATTTTCTTTTCGAGTTCAATGAAATTGAGTACGTTGATAACATGGGTTGTGAGTAAACAAGGTTTAATTCAAAACGTCAGAGACGAATGTGGCAACAAATTAATGTGAACGAAGCATGGGTGGGTCAGTTTACTTGGGGCTGTGGCACAATTCGATCTAGTCTTGTGATAGAGAAAACGAGTTCATGTGTTCTGCCTTAGATGTAGAATAGTAGCCAAATTGGAGAAAAATGTCTCCGGTCCCACATGATTGAGGAGTTGGGGAATATGGCAGCCTTTGAATTGTCAAAGGCTGATGGATTCTTCACGTGATGGTAGAATAGAACAAGGGCAACGTTGGCATTTTGTGGTATTTCAAATTCAATTCAAAATACAAGCCAGGAACATGGCCCACTTTGATTTGACCCAAAAATGCATTTTTTGCAACCAAAATGGGAAACAAACACACTCTAAATATATATTAATTAATTTAATTAATCTTCATTATAACCTGATTTTTGATATTAAAACTAATCTCCCTTATTTCTGAATAGTCTACTTTATATATAAGGTTTTGGGTAGTTTTCTCATGTGTAAATGCTTTAGACTTACCCAAATCTTGAATTATTTATTGTTTAAATTCATATATATATATAGGGAAAATTGCAGTCGAGGTACCAAACCTTTCGTTTATTAGCAGACTTTGCCCAAACCTTTAGTTTGTGCCACCGGAGATATCAAACCTTTAAAAAATGTGTGGGGCCAATCCAAAATGATGGTTTCCATCTGTTTGACTGCCAAAACCGTCAGTTGACCCTTTTAATGATAATTTCAAGAATTTTCACCAAATAAGTGAAGGGCAACATGGTCATTACACACATTTCTCTCCTATTATATACTTCACTGTTTATTTCCCTCCATTTCTTTATCACTATATATTACC
>NW_019265559.1:287900-290290 GCF_002742605.1 Olea europaea var. sylvestris
ACAGCGTTTACACGTCATCTTCATGCCAGTCCTTCCCATCTTAACGCCTGCAGGTGGCTCTGCCTGTGACATCTTCCTCAATGTTTTGGGTCTGCCAGCCTGTTTTCTCTTTTGAGGTTGATTGAGAGGATGATTTTCCAATTCTGGTCACAGTTCAGGCCCTGATATCGGGTGGATCACTGGGGAGTAACATTTCAGGTATGTCTCCTTGCTATACCTCCTTGCTATACCATGGGTCGATGTACTCATATATGCCAATATCCCTTGAAAGCATGCCTGATATTGCATGGGGGCATGGTATTCCAGTGAACTGCCATTTTCTGCATGCACATGCATGTTGTGTCAAGTCAACGCTCCACCTCAAACGGTCTCTGCTGCTTATCTTAAATTTATGGTTGCCTGCATAGTATGCCTTCAAGTACCTTGCCTCAGACTTAGCCTTCTCAATGATTTTCACAATTCTTGGCCCGAATGCATGATCCTACCTCTGTGCCGCTTCCCTTTTTGCATTCATCCTTATCATTTGTTGATGTCGAATTTTCTCTAGCATGGAGATGTGGGCCTATCTCTGGCAACAACAATGGAAGAGTTGAATTCCTCAAACAAATTATTAAGAAGAATATCACATCTCAAATGCTCTTCAAAATGGGATCTGGTCCACTGGGAAGGAGGTTTTTCAAGGAACCAGTTGTAAGCCTCTTCACTTATGTCTTTTAACTCATTCATTGCACTCTTCCACTCTGGTACTATTGTTGCCCTTGCTACAGTCCAAAATAGATTCTTAAGTGCCAGACCTTTGTGTGCCAAGGTAAAATTGCTATAAAGATGTCTAGTACAATATCTATGCTCCGCTCCTTCACAATATTAACTTATGGAATCCACCAAACCCTTTTGTTTGTCGAAAATGAATGTCCAAGCTCGAGGGTTGTGCATCCCTATGTCATGAACCAACAATTCTATGAACCATTGCTAATTTGTTTTGTTCTCTGCATCCACAACTGCCCATGCTAACAGGAACATACAGTTCTCACCATCGATCCCAACTGCTAACAACCGTCCACCTTCTACAGATCTTAGGAAGCATCAATCCAACACAACAACTGGCCTGCACCTAGCCTTAAACCCTTCCTTACAAGCCCCTATGCAGATGTACAATCTCTTAAAAGTATGTCCCGAACCTTCGATTTGTACTGTAGTGCCTGGATTTGTTCTCTTCAATTCCTCACCATAATCCCATAAAATTTTGTACTGCTCAGCTACAATCCCATTAATAACTTCTGCACATTTCGTTCTTGTCCTGTAGAACTGATGCTTTGAAATCTCATACATGCAGTCCTCTTTCACAGTCTCCATAAAATTACTCATTAGAATGTTTGGATCAGACCTAAATTTTCTCACGTATTTCTTTGCCAGAAAACCTGAATTAACCCTTTTATTTTGTCACACCATGGTACATGTGTGCTCATCTACAAATGTGTTAATTATAAAACTCTTGTTAGGTTGTTGGTACGCATATAGAACCTAAGGGCAATTATCGTAACACCGAACTCTCAACTGTGTCCTCATATTTTTCACGTATCTCAGTTGCATGGAATTTTTGACTGAGTATTGAACTGATGCATTCCTTATAATCTTGACGTTGTTGAATTTCATCCCTGACAGAAATGAATTAAACCAGAATGCATTATCATCCAAATGAATTAAACCAGAAATGAATTGCACAAAACAGTGGACATTACCTAGCTTGAACTGTGGATCTTCCATATCAGTTGCAGGGTTAAACCAGCACACATTCTTCCTTCTGGCAAATGATCCTTCATCCTCTGTATTACTGGGTAAGCTTCTAAGCTCACTGGAATCTTCGTATTCTATTCCAGATTCTTCCCCAGCAGCTGCCTCACCTTCCTACTCATCCCTTACACCTTCCTGCTCACCACTTGCACCAATGTCAAAACATTCACTCAACCTGAAAGATGTGTTTTCATCATTATCTTCCACAGCAATATTTTCTTCCTGCTCATACTCCGAGTCAGTGAATTCCTCTCCCAAAATACCCTCCTCATATTCATCATCCAGCTCAGGACCTTCACCAAACTCCACATCAGTTTCAACAACTTGCACCTCTGGTTCGGCATCATGCAACTCATGTTCAGTAACCTGCTGCTGTGGTCCAGAAACATGCACATCAATTTCAGCAGGCTGCACTTCTGCTTCGGCATCATGTTCAGCAGCCTGCGCCTCTTGTTCAGCAGCATGTAGCTCCTGCTGAGCCTGCTGCTGTGGTCCAGAAGCATGCACATCAATTTTAGAAGGCTGCACCTCTGCTTCGACATCATGTTCAGCAGCCTACGCCTCTTGTTCAACAGCATGCAGCTCCTGCTGAGCCTGCT
>NW_019265559.1:290615-297333 GCF_002742605.1 Olea europaea var. sylvestris
CCACTTCACTAAATTCATGAAATCTGAGTCTTTAACCAACCAAAATGAACCTTCACTCATTCTTTTCTTCTCCATCTTGTACAGATATCTAATTCTATCAGAATATCCTAACATCTTCACGGCATTGTCCAAAAGAAATCTATTGAAGAAATCAGGGTCGATATAGTCTATATGACTTATTTTCCCATGCTCATACACAAAATTTCTTATCTCCTAAAATAAAATTCCACCATGATGAAGTCGTCTACTGAAGTACTTTGAATTTTTCCCCGAAAAAACACCAAAAAAAAGGAAGTTAAGCACTGGCCCTTTTCAGTTCGAGCAACGAACATGTGCAGAAGAGATAGTATACAAGCATTACGTTCTAATACAACAAATCACTTAAAATTTTTGAATTTCCCAGTACATGAACACAATCAAATAGGGGAACTTCATAATCATACAACTTCACACCGTAAACCAAAAACAGGGGAAGACACTTACCATACACGGGTTGGGGAAGAGAGCCTCGAATGTGGGCTGCAATGTCCACTGGATGTTCGTCTTCTTCAAAGTCCGTTTCATCTTCTTCGTGGGTTTTTGCAGGCTCCATAGTGGATGGTGAGTGGAAGGAAGTTGCAACTGACGTGTTTGATGTTGAGGAGGGAAATGTGTATAATGACCATGTTGCCCTTCACTTATTTGGGGAAAATTCTTGAAATTATCATTAAAGGGGTCAACTGACGGTTTTGGCTATCAAACAGACAAAAACCATCATTTTGGACTAGCCCCACATATTTTTTAAAAGTTTGGTATCTCCAGTGGCACAAACTAAAGGTTTGGGCAAAGTCTGCTAATAAACGAAAAGTTTGGTGCCTCAGCTGCAATTTTCCCATAAACATTTCTACTCGGCTGGAATTAAACATTTCTACTTGGCTAATCTCCTAATATTCAGTGTTCTAAAAAAGCGTAAAGCGTGGCTAGACGTGAGGGTGTAGTTTCAAGCTTTACGAATCTAGACGAGGCTTAGGAGTAAATTTTTTTTATTTTTAATATTCTTTTAATTTTTTAAACATTTTAGAAATCATTTAATAATTAAAATAATATATATCAACATCTGGAATAATAAAATACTATATTTACTTAATAATTCCTATCGGTAGTCAATTATAATAAAGATTATAATTTGAGATTGATATAGAAGGATACAATTTGTTTTGAGCCCCAATCTATGATTTTACTAATGTCGGCAAAGCTGGAACTCAAAAATTCCTCTGAAGTTTTTCGATTATGGGCATGTTCGGCAAAGATTATGAGAATTTATTTTTTGACCGTCAAAAAGAAAAGTGGGTCCTATCTGTGAGTGAAGAAGTAAAAAATGATGGTTGGAATAGTGAAATAACAATTAAAAAATTGATTTTCTGGAATGAAAAATTGCTACCACGAAATGGGGGCTATATATGTTCCGAGATCTATAGTAACAGTAGATGTGTAACAAAAAAAAAAAAAAAAGAGAATATTATTGTTCATCTCCATGCAATGATCAGTATCAAGTAATTAATTTTCGTCTATCATCTATTTTTGATAATCTTCTGTCAACAAGTGCCTTGGATTCTGTTGACCTAAAAAAGTGTAGCTCCAGGTGGCCAACATATCTCAAGATCTCTCACGTTTGAACAAGCCGTTTTTCTGCACACTAGGACAAACCGTTAGACACTCATGGCTTTCTCCGATGGGGTGGAGCCGACCGCGTGTACTCCAATAGTCAAGTTAGTTGGGGAAGATATATGTGAGTGTGGGAGAACTTTTAACGTGAGCCTCCAATATAAAATAAAGGGGGTCGGAGTCGGGAGTAAAAAATGTAGAGAGCAAAATTATAGTATCTAAGTCTAAATTTGCATTGCCTCTCAATGACACTAAGTGTGAGCTTTTATAGTATGGGATACTGAGTGAGGACTGTCAAATGAGAAGACACGTGACCTCATCCATGTGGACACAACCTCTCATCATGGGAATCAATCACTCATAAGACTTGAATGGTAACATGAACTTGTCTTTTAGAATTCATAGCTTCCGGCTATAGATTCAACCAAATAGGTTGGCAGTGGCGGCGGTGTCAGGGAATAGTCAAATCAGTTATGTCACTATAGTTGATTTAGGAGATCTTTTGTCAATCAACCTCCTTACTAATCTCGTTTCTTTTGCTTGGGTCCCTGTGGGACGGCTCACCTCCACAGGTTTGGATGTGTTGGTTCTAATAGGGATGGGTCCGATTAAGGGGTTCATCCATTCGGTTCGTTACCCCATTGGTTCAGCCGATAAAGGGTGCGGAGTGCCTACGGTTTCGCCTGCCACGTGGAGTGTTTTGGGCCCCTGTTGGGAAAGGGATATAACAGATTCCGTTATTTCCTTGTCGCACGGAACTCTGATGCCACAACTTGAAGCACATATAAATTTTACCTTGTTAATTTTATGTGACTTTCCGTAAACGTGTATACTAATTCATATCTCTTGCATTTAAACTTTCCAGCACATTTTCATTTGTTTAGAGACTAGTAGTAATATGTCGCACTGCTAGCTCAATCCACATAGATTGCCGAGAAAACTCAATTCTTCATTTGGAAAAAGAGTTGAACCAGTGAGTTCCATAATTCAATATGTACTTAAAAGGGACTTAACCAATTCATATTTAACTTCATCTGCATTGATTTTCTTAATTTTTACATTTTTTTGACGCCTTATTTTTTTGTCAGATGGGCTATCATAGCATCCAAATTACTCAGAAGAATAGACAATGGCATCAAGAATTACTGGAACTCACATTTAGGGAAATGGTTTGACATTGTAGGCTCCGACCAGCCTTCATCCTCTTCCAAATGTGTGGTCACTCAATCAGAATCCACATGGCTGAGTGGGAACTTGTTGGACTAGAGGTTGAGGCTCGTCTGTCTAAAAATCCGTCATCTGGGGCTAATTTTGAGGGAGACGCTTTCCTCCGTGTATGGATTTCTGAAGCTGGGAAAACCTTTCAAAACATTAATGCAAGCATTGCATTGGTCAATACATTAGAACAACTACTCGCAGCCTTGCATATCAGACATCATCATTGACAAAAGTTGATTCGGGTTTGGGAGTTAAGATGAATGCTGAACCTTGTAAAAACATCGGATCTGCTATAATGACAGGCCCACAACACGTGGGAATACGAGCAGTTATAAGGAAGTCCTATGATTTCGATGATTCCTCTGATGAAATGCTGAATATATTACTGGATTTCTCGACTACTGGGAATGATTTGGATTTCTTTGAAGACTGACTGAGAGTGTTCTACGCCAAAGAGGATCGTCCATTCGAAGTCTATTACCTTCTCTTAGATCATCGTATTTGATCGAGTTAAATCTCCTGGTTTTATCTAAGAGCTTTCTTGAACTTTTAGTTGTGGCAGAGCAACTGAAATACAGCTTTGAAAGATTTGTTTTGGATGATACTTAATTATAGTAGAAGATAACTATACAACTTTTTCTTATATTCCCTTGAAATGATTCGGTGGTTTTTAAGACAATCAATAGCTCATTCTATCCCCCAAAAAAAAAAACAATAAATAAATAAATAAAATAAAAATAAAAATAAAAATTTAAAATTTAAAAAAAAATTAAAATTGTCTTAAAAACGTAATGAGGTCATGTTTGGTATACAACAATGGACAAAATTCTATCGAGTATTATTATCAAACATGTCGAGAGTTTTCATCTTATATTTGCATCTTAGCATTCCAAATACTGCAAAACAAATTCCTTACAAACTTCAGGTTTTCTTTTTTCCTACTAACAGATACCAACGGTTATGCACACATAATAATAACAACCAATCAATTCTTCGCCAAATGAAAACATATGTTTTCAAACCTATAAATTTACAAATGCAACTTCAGTTTCAAATCAAACCAGATAATTTCAGCTTCAAAAACATCCTAGCAATTTCTTTGGGGAAGTTCCTGTGGCACAGTATTTTGCAGCCATTTCCTCTGCCTTGAGAAGGTCTTCTCCCCGTTTGGCTTCGATCATTGCCTTCTTCTCTTCTGCTTCCTTGTGAATGAGAGCAACCTTGTTCTTCATTTTCTCTACATATTCTGCTTTCTTTTTCTCCAGTTGTTCCTACAGGATTTAGGCATTAAGATTGACCGAAAATAAGGATAAACCTTCAAATTTTGATCATTAAAATTTCAGAACAGAGTAAAACTACGCAAAGAGTTAAGATTTGTTTACCTCAATCTTCTTGAGCTCAGCCTCTAGACTTGCTTTCTTGCTGTTTTCCCATGCTGCAATGGCAGATATCTTCTTCTGAGATCTGCCAATAATATCATATTTCTTGATTTAGTATCGACTCATCAATATTATCCCGTTAATCTTTGGGTCGAATACATGAAATTCAAATAACTTCTACGAGACCTGTGAACTCATTTTAACTGGAATAAGGATAACCTCTAATAAAAGCATAGAAAACGAAAAATCTCTTTACTAGACACATTCCTTAGAAGGTGGGCTCTCGAGTTGTGGATATTTGTCATTGTTCGACTAAGATAACATACACACACACCGAGCATCCTAATGTGACCGAGATTGTGAATATCATGGAGTTATCGCAGCATATTGGCCTTGTAAATATTGTGAATAAGATCGAGTACCAAAATAAACGTTTTTGACAATCCCAAAGAAAGCGATAAAAAGCCAGACTTACATTAGATTCATAATCATACATGTTTTAGACTAGTCAAAATGATTCATTTTCAGAACTCCTTTTGGTTGGATAAATTATCATTGAAAAGCAAACTTAAAATTCAGAAAATCAATGGCAAGAGCAAAGCATGCTCAAGAAAACACTTACTTGTTTTCAGCTTTTGATTTCTCACTTTCTTCCCATGCTTTAATCAAAGACAATCTCTTCTCCGTAGAAACTCGAGCAAGCACAGCATCTGAAGACATATTGAAAGAAAGAACTAATTATTTTCCTGATACATTTACTCGTCACACTTCTCGTAACATGTTTGCCCGTTCTTAAAAAGCCAAGTTTTCTTGACTCGTACGACCCAAATAAGCACATAAAAATATACTTTTAAGTAGGTCAAACTTGCTATAAGATAAAGGAAAAAAACTCAAGAAGTTGTAAGCTTAATTACCTCTGTCAATAGAGCCCTCAGGCCTTTTCTCCTCAACAGTTTCTGGTTCTTTATACAGAAGGAAGAAGGAAAAGTCACAAACAATTGATAAAAGAATTGTCAATAACTAACTTAATATGTTCGTAAGGAATGACTTAAATCATATATCTTGACAAACCTAAACAAATATAAAGAAGATGAATTTCCATGGAAAATTTCCAAGTTGAGACATATCATATAGGTAAAATTCCTTCTTTAAATAGATAAACACAAAAAATCTGAAAATAAAATCAAAAAATACATAGAAAGAGAGGTGGGTAGGGAAGTAAATTACTTTCAACAATAGCAAGAGCTTCACGGTCATCAGCAGCTGGTTTGTCTTCTGGCAGAGGAAGTGGTGGTGGAATTACAGCTTTCTCCTCCGGAGCAGCTTCAACGGTTTCCTCTGTAGCCGGAGGAGGCGGTGTTGGAGCCTCAGAACATGGCTCAGCCTCCACTTTCTTGACTTCCTCCTCCGCCATCACTTCAGAAAACTTAGCTATCTTGTTTGCTTTAACAGATACTACAAGAATTGTAGAAGAAAATTAATAAATAAGCAGAGCGGTGGAAGATTTTGTGGAGAGAAATTCTGCGTGTTTTGTTTTGTTTTGTTTTGCTCGTGGGGTTGGGCAGATATTAGTGTCAGCAATTGGTTGGAGGATCAGCTGGATGATTAATTTGTACAGGTATATATAATAGTGAAACAGTTGGCACAGATTTTCTACATCTGGAAATTTACATTTTTAAGGAATAAAAATTATCAACAGTTCATAATTCTTGTCGGCTTTGGAATCATAATTCATTCGAAAAATCAGTTTGCGTCAAGAGGGTAGTTCCTGCAAATTTCTTTTTTTTTTTAAACAGCATTCGATCATCATTTAATCCATGAATTTAAGAGCAACAAATTTCTTCTAATTCCTTCATGCTCAAGTTAAAAATGACTTTCTAGACAATCAGACACTCGCTTGTAGGATTCAACTTTAATCATTTCATTTGAAAAACCAGTTAGCGTCAAGAGGGTGGTTCTTTTTTCTTTTCTTTTTCCCCTTTTTTTAACAACATTCAATCATCATTTAATCCATGAATTTAAGAGCGACAAAGTTCTTCTAATTTCTTCGTACTAAGTTAAAAATGGTTTCCTAGACAATGAGACACTCACTCGATGAATACTCAATTTGACCTTAATTTCAACTCGATCAGATCAATATGATGTTAATTTGTCTATGTACATACATACAAAAATTCCGAAGTTGAATTTGATAAAAACAGATTTTAAATGAATATTTTTCAACTTTCATATTTTTTTCATCGAATCATAAATATTTTTCTTGATGAAATATTTACAAGAAAATGTGAAAAATTGTTGTTGGATGGATCCATATATTAATTAGAGAGAGCCGTGGAGCAGAAAGAATTGAGATGGCGTTTTCTCTCTAAAATTCAGTAAACAAAGGGGTCCATAGAGCTTCTTCTTTAGACCGTTTCATGTTACTTTACCTTTTACTTTTGAAAAGCACACTCATTTACCGTGTAATAAAATAACCA
>NW_019265559.1:301163-321351 GCF_002742605.1 Olea europaea var. sylvestris
AGAAAAAATACCAAAGATTAAAACGCCTAAAGAAACTTCTGTTAGAGCATGTTGAAGGTTTAGTCCATTGAAATCACGATGATCTAACAGTAGACTAATGTCGCTACCAGAAAGTAGAAACTGTGAATCTTTTATTGTTTTCTCTGTCCAAAGCTGTCGACCAAGGTTTTCACTGGAATATATTATTTGCAGAGAATAAACTATTTCCATCTCTTATGAGAGCGATCTAATAAAATATAAGATGACTTGAC
This sequence comes from Olea europaea var. sylvestris, assembly GCF_002742605.1. NCBI lineage: Eukaryota > Viridiplantae > Streptophyta > Magnoliopsida > Lamiales > Oleaceae > Olea > Olea europaea. The sequence goes on from NW_019265559.1 coordinate 301,415, forward strand.
ATGGTAACAAATAGCCGCATGATGATTATTATTCCCTTTCTATCACTTCATATCCTTGTGCAATCTGAAAGAACGAGGTATGCATGTTGTATAAAAATGCACACGCTGATAGCTCTACAAGTCTAGTTTCTGCAGAAATTACTTGGAATGCATTTTCTGCAACATGCGTCCAGAAAAATATATTGAACATTTTTGTTGTTCCAGAAAGTGAACATTTCGAGTCTCTTTCTCATATCAACGAGATAATGAAAAATCATGACAAAGTAAATACAGCAAGAAGAATTAGTCCAAACTATCGAGCAATAATATTACCAGGATGCAGCAACTAAAAGCAAAACTCAGTGACGTTAAAGTACTTGCTGCAATGCTTTCAATGCACAAAGGCAAGCATGAAAAGGCTTCATCTGGAGCAGAAGCTTTCTTTCCAATGTTTCTGCAGTCGTACCATGCTAAGCAAATGGCAGCACTAACTATAATATCAATAGGTAGATCTATATCACGTTCTACAACTTGTGCTCCTTCTTTCTCCAGTGCCAGGATCCTCTGGTATGTTCTTCTCCAGGATATGACCATTTCTTTGTCAAAATTTTTAGTGTTCACAATTATGACAATATTGTGAGGAAAGGGCTTGCACGAGTTAATTTCTTTTGATTCCAGAGGCACTGGCATGGATTTAACAGGCATCATTGAGCAGACCTCATCATCATTTACATCTTTGACAAGTCCATTGTTGTAGGTCTCCTCGATAGGCACAAAGTTTAATAGGTCTTCCAACATATTTTTACTCTCAGTTTGAGCAGAGATAGAATGAATATCTGCATCCTGGAAACATGATAAAACTTTGAAACATGACTGCTAAATAATACAAAGCAAGTGAAGTGTGACTATGACTGACCATAAAAATGACACTTGAGATAAAAATTAGTAGCATTATGGAAATGATCACATAAAATTTATTGAAGCTATTTCTTTTCAAGAAAATTCAACAATGCTGTTCATTAAAAAAAACAAAGGAATTATGAGGAGATTGAAGAAATCCAGGAGCAGAAGCCAAATCATGGAATACTTGTGCTGTTGTTCATGTCCATGATAATGATCCAGACCAAATATGATCCTTGGCAGAACTAAGTATGATCACCTTTCTTGTATCGATAGAACCTTCATTATATCTTGCAAGTGACCGAATTGCCAAATTTCTCCTTGTTCATTTAAGAATTATCCTATCAACAGGAAAAGGACATAACTGGTTTTGTTTTCCTTCTTTCTTTTCTTCTTTCCCTCTTATTTTCATATATATATGTGTGTGTGTGTGTGTGTGTGTGTGTCTTTTGCTTGGGGGAAGAAGAAGTCAGATTCAACTACAGCTTCTACAACTCTTATGACGCACCAATAATACATACCTAGTCATCCAAGGAGCGATATAGTTTTGAAAAGATTATTTGTACAGTAACTTTGCAATAGCATTATACTACATCAAAAATCATTAAGATAAGGGTAGGACGACCAGTGTTTAGTGGAGCAGAACACAACTATGCATGCATTATTTACATTTATATAGAAAGAAGCCTTAACATAAAAAGTGTATGTGAGTCCATGTGCATTCCACCAATTCAAAACCTAAATGAAATATAGAATCCAACAAGTATGCACATGTCACAGCCCTTCTCGTTGCATGACCAAAAAAGTACAGAAATTATTTCAACGTAACCATTTGAACATGATACCATGCATGTATGAAAGTGATTCTTTCTTGAGAAGTCAGATACTTCTGACACTTATACCACAGACTTTGCAGATAGAAAAATACATCAAAGCATGCCTTATGCCTGAAGTATAATATGCGTGCATCTTAACAATGAGACATACATCGGAAGTACAGGAGATTATATAGATGTTGCATTTATTTCAACATATACCAATGCCTATGTTTATGAGGACAATATGGATGGGAAAACTAGCCATGTTGTTAATGGTCAACACTCAAAAGCAACAGTATTACACGAACAGGAAAGATACTTGCCATCTTAAATTCACTATTCTTGGATATGTAAACGCCACAAGAAAGTGCTTTGGAAACACTGGAATCCTCCAGTTCCACCTTGAGAAAATAAAGAGGGGGCAACTGATCTAACTTTGGGCAGATGGTGGATATTATAGACGATCCATTTGAGCCTCCATATTCCAAGACAAAGCCAAATTCGCGGAAGGGAAATGATGCAGAAACATATCTGGAGACCAAAAAAGAAAAGAAAATCTTTATCTAATGGCTTTAGGATGGTCCAAGTGCTGTCTTCAGATGAGGGAAAATCTATACAGATAATAAAATAAGGGAAAAGAATGGACAACAGAGTGACTCTCCAGTAAACAAACTTATATTATTACATGAGATTCCAAATATATAATTGTTTAAATCACTATCATAGCAAAAATAAATATCGACTTGATTTTGATCTTAAGGACTCACACTTGGAATTAAACATTTCTACTTGGCTAATCTCCTAATTAGGTTTTCACTTTTCACTCCGTATTAGCGCGGAGCAAAGAAAAGTGTCTGTCTCATGCATGAACTGCATTTCATGAGCCATCATGTACTGAAACTGGAAGATAGAATGGGATTCCTATCAATAAGATCTCTAGAAACATATCTCGAGATCAAGCTGGAAAAGAAAGAACCCCTTAGTTCCTCAGAAATGTTACTTCCCAGAATCAACCTGGGAATGTTTCACAATGTTAGGTAAAGAAGAGTTTGTCATGTTAAATCATTCCATCAAATTTACTTCTAAAGCGGCTAATACTTACTCAAAGGACACCAAACAACAATCCGAGGAAAGCATAGTATTTATTACGGTTTTTGTGATCTCAAGGCCCTGTTGACTTGCATGGGCAGAAAAATGGTGTAGCTCATTATATGATATCTTCATGGATGTCAACAGTCTCTTCAATGGCCACCAGAAAACTCGGTCAGCAACAATTAATATTTTCAAACTACTGCTGCTTAAATTTGTCTGCAAAATTTCATGCACAACAGAAAGGGAGGGATGGATTTCACATATTTCTTTCTCTGCCTTCTCGTTCGCATCTTTGATCAAGTTATACAGACAAATTAATCTGGATTTCAAGCACTGCAGGCTTCTGCACAACCTGTCTATGTATAGATATGTGGCATGGACTCCATAGTAACAGAGGTAGTAAGCCATCTGTTTAATTGCACACAACATCATCAACAACATAATATTATTGTCGTCGTGAGCTGAATAAGTACTTGGTGCACTTTTTTTCTTAAGAAGGTCCATGAGTTCTTCTTTAGGAAGGTAAAGTAGGGTCAGGTTCTCGCCAGATTGACCTAGCTGCTGACTCTGTTTCAACTCTGTGTCATTCTCCAATAGGGCCAAGAAGACTTTATAAAAATTATCAATGAGCAATAGAATATTTTCAGACAACTGTACTCGATGCAACCTGACATTCCACTGCTGTTGAACCTTAGTGGTAGCATTACAAGCAAAAGAATCATAATTGGAAAAAAGCAGTGGACACGTTGTAATAATATCAACTGACTTATCTGCAGGCTTACTTTCGTTTCCTGTGACATAATTACGGGGATTTAAGAAAAATTCAAGATCACTAGACATGGATTCAACAAACAAAGGAACCTTCTCAATGCCGGTTTCTGGTAACAGGTCTCCGTTTAACCTTTTTCTGTCTCCATGATTATGCAAACTATCAGAATCTTTTTCATCAACAGAAGTATGAAACATAGAAACACGAGCAGAAGGTAAGTTCAGCATTTCCTGGCAGTCTTCTGAGTTTGGTTTGTTGGAACAATCCTTAGAGAGAATAAAATCATTGATCTGTTTCCTACTATCCATCAAGTACACAGAAGCATCTATCTTGTAAGTATCTATCTCCCACAGCATTTTCCTACAAGAAGAATATTTACCAAAATTGTCTTCCTCAAGAAAATGCCAATCCAAATATAGACCATCAGATGTTGATGAAGACTGTGACTCCACCTGGGCTAATATTTGCTCAACCATTGAATGCAATGACCTAATTCTTTCATGGTCAGAAATAATAGGCACAGGTAATGATTTGAACGAGTCATCCATGAGAGTAAGTTCGTGACAAACTATCAATTTACCAAAATTCATAAAGTTCATATTTTCTCCAAACATGGATGCACATGATTCTGTTTCAACCTCTTTGGCTGCATCTGAGAAGAACTCACAAGAATAAGATGGATCCTGATCAAAGAATTGGAATTCTTCAAATAGACATGGGTTCACTGATCCAATTATATCACCACCTGCTTTCCCTTGATGGAATGTTGAGTACTCCTCATAATGTGGTTGTTCTAAAATATTTAAGTAGTCCATTTGTGATGAGAAATTTGAGCTGTGCAACTCAACTTCAAGGCACTGTACTGCTAAACAATGCTCTGATAGATATTTCATTAAGTCAAACTCTATGGAACTCAAAAGTTCTTTGCCATCACTCAATACTACATCTAGTTCTGTCCAATGCTGAGGTTCAATATTTTCAAAATCTAGAAGTACATCCTCCGTATGTATACTTCTGACAATACCCAGACTTTCCTCATCCACTTCAAAAGGGGGAAAGTGAATATCATGAAAATGAAGNCTGTATGCATACACTTAGAAGGGAAATACCGATTGAAGCAGGGAGAGGTCCATCTCTGGAATTTCAAATTGTGTAATGTCAATGATATTCCTACCCCCATGATCTGGTGTAGTTTCATCCTGATCCAAAGTAACACGAATACAGCGTGATTAATATCCTGACCCAAACTAAGTTGTACTAAGATGATAGCTTTATATACTTCAGGTAGAAGAGCTAATATGTTCTGATACTTCTATATTTAAATACCCAAATTATCCAGTACATTTTTTGTAATGCATATCTGAGTTCTTATGATAGTCAAGACTGCCATAAATTAAGAGTGAATTGAGAAACATCATTGATAATTTGACGCGATTTTCCTTTTAGTATTCACCCTTTCAGATAAAATGTTTACAAAGACACAAAATAAATCTGCATATGTAAAAGTTGAAGTACAGTTTATAGTAAATCTGGACATTTCTCATATTCCCACAGCACATGGAGTCATCATGAGGTGATTTCTCACAAATTCTGAATAGTTTAATGAACAATCGATCATGACTCATGAGATTAGTTGACCTCAGGGCTTTGCAGAGTAAAGAGAAAAAAAAGGAAATGCTACTAAATATAAACTTGAGTCACAGTTATCGACCTTTAAAAGTTTAGAGTAAAAAGGCTCAATACACTAATTTCCATGAGATTAATACTAAACAAAGTCAAAGAGGATATTTAGAATTAAATCCTGAAATGACATAAAAATGGAAATCCAAAACTGAATTTGGTGACTAATAAATCCAGACAGCGTTCTAGATTCGACTAAAATTTAACAGGCACTTCTTCAAAACAATGACAATATAAATAACAAAATTTCATTGTTAAATATAACCATCTCAAAAATGAATCCATGGAATACAAATCCTGGAATCAGATCTCAGTATCCCAATGGTTACGCACACGTCTTTCCACCAGAATGACGTGTTGACTCGATCCTAAAGCTAAAAAAATGGAGAAAAACATAGTTCAATCGCCTGCATAATTGCTAACTTCAAACCTATAGGAAACCAGTCGATTGAGCTTTACTAAAACACTTCAAAAACTCACCTCACCATCAATTTTCACTTGTTATGTCCCAAAATTGTCGCAACGGGAAATAAAACTCACAGAACTTCGAAAAATAAAATAATAAATCAGGTGCTCAAACTTAATAATTTAATTACCTCAGCAATTAAAACCGTACAATTTCCTTTAGGACTACGGATCTCATGTTCCGAGAAATTAACTTGATCAACGATATGAGGAAGGACGTCGGAAAAGAACTTCGAGCGAGCGTGATCGATTGGAAGCTTTTCGATTTCGCAAGTAATGTTGAAAACGGGAATGGCATGAAAGAAGTGAAGAAAATTTTGGGAGAATGAGAGATTATTTGGCGGCGGGAGGTGAGGGAGAGGGAGGCGGATGAAGTCTAAGTTCTGAACAGAGCTGCCGGCGGTGAAGTAGTTGGCGGAGACGAATCGGTTTCGCATCGCAAGTCACGTTTGATGTGTGAGTGTTTTTCGAAAGTTTTAACGGGTGGATTTTGCATTTATGAGCTTGGCGCTCTTTGAAAACGCGGTTTTGTATTTTCGTCCTCTACAGTCATTCTCCTTACTCCCATAGTTCGACAGTTATCTACACTATCAACGGTCCATTTTGCTTTTGTTTTTCTATACAAGAATTTTAGAGGAAGCCATCCTAATTTTTAAATCAAATTTTATTTAAAAAATTAACTTTTAAAAGAATTTTTTTTATTTCAAACGTGCTATTAGAGAAAATCACACGATTAATTTTCTCTAAAAATTATTCTATCTAAAAGAATCATTTTTCATAAAATTAGGCAAACGGGATCAAAAGCTATTTCAGAGTCTCAAAACCTCCTCTGAACTTTTCAAAAAAATGACAAACAAGCTCTAGCCGCTGGACAAAATACCCACATTAGTTGAAGTGTTTGAATGTGCATCATCTTTCGGCTAGCAAATGGAGGTGTTGCTCTCAAGCTCCTTTTTGACTCGGTCAATGAACTTTCAAATTTATATTGAGACAGCCATAAATTGAATCGAGCTTGAAAGTTCGACTAATGAGATCCACGATTTGTATCATGAGTCAAGCGCATCATTCAATTTCAACTCATGAGGTCTATAAGTCGATTCGTGAATCAGATAAATCATCGAATCTCAACTCGTGAGACCTACAAATCGACTCATGAATCAGGTAAATCGTCGTGAGCCGACTCGTGGATCGAGTGAATCATTCGTTAAGCAAACCGTGCAGGATTGAGAAAATTTTTCCCGATAATATCCACCATTGGCAATCTAGACATGTTGACAGTAGTTACATTACACTCCATACACTTGTCGCTCAAATAGCACCACCTCCATGCAAAGCTACCCTTTTTCTTTTTTTTTTACTTTTATAACTTCCCCTCTCTGAATTGAAATTAAAACAGACTTTTTTTTTTCCCTTATATTACCACTAAAAAAGGCAGAGAAAATGGAATCTCAATTGCACTGTCAGCATGGGCATCACGGCTATGAAGAAGAACCTAAACACTCTGGTGGGTGGAAGGAACTCTTCACTCTGGTTATATGCTTATAATTTTTTGCTTATTTGAGTTTGATTTGTTGTAGCAGTTGAAGGAGAATGTGAAGGTGAGCACCATCTTGGAGAAAAGAAATCAGTGCTGAAGCAGGTTAAAGATAAGGGAAAGAAAATCAAAGATACGATTAAGAAGCATGGACATGGGCACGAGCATGGATATAATCTAGAGGAAGAAGAGGAGGAATAGGAAGATGAAGACCAACAAATGATGGATGATCCACAATTGCATGGCTCCCCGAGTCTGTTTTCTACTTTTGCTTTTCTTTTTTCCTTACTTAGATTAACGTTAAGCCCTATTACGTGCTAAAATGGAATGTTACTGAATGTGTTTGTTCTATTGCTTGACTCAACGGTGATCAGAAGTGTAAATCTTGGACAAGGGATCACTCCGAGGCAAAACAGTGTCGATACGGAAAAATTGACTGATAGACACGAGGATACGTATAATAGAAATGTAAGGGATGAGGGAGAAACCCCGGATGGATTACTGGACATGGGGAGGACGACCGCCGTGGAGACCGAGGGGGAGGGCTACATCGAGGGAAAATGCACAGTTTCTCCTTGGTAAGGTTGCTGATTTCCCTGTTGTGGGCAGGGAAGAAGCAAACGTGGGGCAAACGAGGGTTAAAATTGGACAATCGGTTCATTCTTCTTCAGGAGCAATTCCGCCTTCAAATTATCAGTCCAAAGTGGTTGATCCAACAGGCACTGGTATTACATTTCCCTGGTTTTTATATCATGTCTTTGTTTGTTTTCTATTATGAAGGGTATGATTATATTTATCATTTGATTATATTTATCATTTATGAGTAAATTGACACGGTAGGTTATAGCTTATAAGCAGAATATAAATTGGGCACCTTTTCATTTTAAGGTCCTTTCTTTAAGATCAATTCCTAAAGAAAGAGTAGCTATTATGGTTTGTGACCTCTGATATGACTAGAATAAATTAGTGATTCTTGGCTGAGCCAATTACTCATTTGATGCCTAAAATAGGAGGGGGGGGGGGGGGGGGGGGGGAATGCTTTTCAATATCACCACCATCCGCCACTCTTTGCGCCACCACCAGAGGAATATATCTGATATCTCCCTAGTTTTCTCTCCCCTAGTGCTGTGGTGGTTTCACGAGATCGAAGGGGAGAGTAAAATTAGAACATCGTCCGGTCTAGAAAATCTTGAATCTACCCTGAAAAGACTAGATCCTGGAAAAACAGAGGACATGCCCCATGGCACGGTAACTGGAAAATTATCATATGCAACTTCTGCCCCATGACACAGTGACTGGAAAAACAGAGGACATGCCCCATGGCCATCTCTGCCAAGAATGTGGTGGCTTCAAAGCTCGGATATGGTGGACATGATGAAGGCCGAGATTCTCAAAATGGCACATCAGAATCTGCCAAGCCCGAGCGCAGCATTGCAGCTACCATGACAGAAAAACTGGCACCAGTTTATCGCAATGTGGCGGATGCCTCCAGTGCCGTAATATCAAAAGTTCAGGGAAGTGGAACTCAGGATGAAGGCGGAAATAGAGCAACCTACATTGGGAATGAGGGTAAAGGAACTGATAAGGGCATTTCCATGAAGGACTACTTGGCAGAGAAATTTAGGCCCGGCGATGAAGATAAGGCATTTTCAAATGCTATTTCGGGTGCACTCCACAAGAAGAAGGGTGAAACTGGGAAGCCAAAGGGGAAAGTGGCTGAATTGAAGCAAATGGCGAGGCATTTAGGCACTGGTAGTGAAAATAAAAGGGAAGGAGAAGATGCCCTGAGTGCTAGGAATGAAAGCAAAGGAACAGGCATGGTGGACAGGATTAAAGATACCATTGGTTCTTGGCTTGGCAAAAGTGCTGGACTGCAAACTGCTCAGGATTCACTTGCCTTGCCCAATCCCATGGTAAGTGAACCATAGTTTGAGTTTCTTTCTTAATATACATTAAGTTTCGGGGCAGCGGAGGCTGCAGGAATCGAACTACTGATGAACTATATAGACGTTGAAAGGCTTGTATTTTGGAATTCGATGTTTTTCTTGGTTCCAATGCGTTGTTTGCTTCGTTGTAATTGTGATTGGGTTTCGGTAAAACACTGCTTTTGACGATTATCAAAGTGCCCAGTGTGCTTTCATGGACATTGGTGAGGTATTTTGTTTTGTTTCCTTAATGTTACTATTAAAAGTATTTCAATAGTCAATGTGTCTAGCTTTGTTTCGAAAATTTGAAGGAAAATAAGATATTAGAAATTGTGATCTAATATAACAAAAAGGAAAGAGATGTTGGATAAAATTAATTAGTTGCAGTAGTGATCTGAACAATATAATACAGAAGTATAAAATTTATCGTCCAATCGAGTTTCGTGACAGCACGATGTCCTAAAGTGAAATTGCCCGTCAATAATTGCTGCGACCTCCGTGGACAATCACTCCCAGGATACAACGACTTTAAACCACTTGTGCAGCAATCACGAATGATTTTTTTAGAACTCTCAATTGTACTCCAGAATAAATGTAAAACCCGAATATAAGAAAATTCAGAATATGAAAAAGAGTGTTGATGCAAGATGATTTTTCTATTGTCTTTTTGTCTGTGTTTTTCCAAAACGAGATATGGGTTTATATAGGCAAGATGGTAGTAACAGTCTTCACCATATTAATGCAGAATTTTAATGACTGAGTAGTGGATGTTTTAATGGCTATTAGTGGGTTGTTACAAAAACAAACAGTCAGAAAATACTGGCTACTTTTACCCATTAAATAGTAAAGAGAAAAAAAAATAATTATTTTAGTCAAGGAAGCTCAAGGCCCCAATCAAGACATTTTAATATCTGCGTGGGGAGTGACTCGAACCCCTGACGTCCCACACAAATGTTACATTTCCCACCACTTTGACACTTTATTTAATTTGATTATTTCTTTCACATTTTATATTTATACCACAAATATATAACAATCCCCCATATGAAAGAAATAAGATAAATGAAAATATTACTTTGGAGTACGGTAGAAATCATGCAGGCTTAGGTGTCTATCGACTTGAACCTTGGCTTTGTATATTCTATCGAACTTACTAACTGTAGAGTGAACTATGTCTTGAACTCTACAATTATAGTTGCAAACTGAGACAATAGAACACACACGTGATTTCTAGAATAGTCACTGAGTTCTCGCGGTTGTGTTCATTTCGGCCGTGAACTTTCCCAATTTCTTTGAGTGCTCTAGAGAATTCGCCTCAATTCTCATAGGAAGCGGCCCCACTTCCACACTCAAATAGGTGCTACTATCAAGGGTGCACTGTATTTAAACACCCCACTGAATATCAGCTATAGTAAGCATTAAGAGTATTAACTCATCCTCTAATCAATACAGTTGGTACTACGCATCATAGGGAGGGGTTTGGAATAAATCCAATGTAGTACCTCCACTGACCACTCCAATAACTTTGTTGTCCCATTTAACCTTGACCATGGGATCTCCAATTGCAAGGTTGGGTTTCCATTATAGGTGATCTAATATATAATAGGCTTTAGCCCTATCCCTCTCGATGTTTGTTGAATTGTCTCTCTAGCCAATTCTTTGGTTAATGGGTCAGCAATGTTATCACTTGACTTTACATAGTCAATAGCTATAATCCCATCCTTAAGCAGTTGACGCACAGTATTGTGCCTCCTACGAATATGTCTAGACTTTCCATTGTAGGATGAATTTTGAGCTCTTGAGATAGCTGCTTGACTGTCACAATGTATTGAAATAGTTGGAAATGGTTTAGACCACAAAGAAACATCCATAAGAAATTCCTTAACCATTCAGCCTCCTTACCTGCCTTATCTAAAGTTATGAACTCAGATTCTATAGTAGATCTAGCAATGCAGGTTTGCTTAGTGGATTTCCAGGAGACAGCTCCGCCTGCTAATGTAAATACATATCCACTTTTAGATTTACTTTCATTGGTATCGAAAATCCAATTAGCATCACAATATCCTTCAAGGATAGCAGGGAATTTGGTATAATGTATTCCCCAGTGTAGAGTGTATCTCAAATACCTCAAAACTCGAATAAGAGCATCCCAATGTTCATTGTTAGGATTACTAGTATACCTGCTAAGTCTACCGACAGCATATGCTATATCAGGTCTTGCACAGTTCATGAGATACGTGAGACTGCCGATTACTTTAGCATACTCTAAAGCGAAAATACTAGGACCTGAATGTTTTCTCAAATGACGGCTTGCATCATAAGGTGTTTTAGCAGGAATACAGTTGTATTGATTAAACTTCTTAAGCACTTTTTCTACATAATGTGATTGGGTCAAAATAATTCCTTCAAAATGTTTTACTATTTTGATTCCTAGAATAACATTAGCAACACCCAAATTTTTCATTTCAAAGTGCTTGTTCAGAAACCGCTTAGTTTTATTAACCACATATAAACTAGTTCCCATAATCAGCATATCATCAACATATAAGCAAATTATCACACCACAATTATTTTCAAATTTGCTATATATGCATTTATCTGCTTCATTTATCACATAACCACTTGATGTCAAAACTGTATCAAATTTTTCGTGTCATTGCTTAGGAGCTTGTTTAAGGCCATAAAGGGATTTTTTAAGTCTACATACTTTATCCTCAAGGCCTTCTACAACAAATCCTTCAGGCTGATCCATATAAATCTCCTCTTCTAAGTTTCCATTTAAAAATGCAGTTTTGATATCCATTTGATATATAATAAGATCATACAGTGAGGCAATTGCAATTAACATCCTAATATATGTAATCCTAGTAACGGGTGAATAAGTATCAAAGAAGTTAACTCCTTCCTTTTGTTTATAGCCTTTAGCTACAAGTCTTGCTTTATACTTATCAATTGAACCATCAGGTTTAAGTTTTTTCTTAAACAACCATCTACACCCAATTGTCTTACATCCTTGAGGTAAGTCCACTAACTCCCAAGTATTATTAGACATAATTGAATCATATTCACTATTTACAGCTTCCTTCCAAAATATAGAATCTGGTGAAAACATAGTTTCACCAAAAGTACTAGGATCATCCTCTACTAAGTAGGTTATAAAGTCAGTACCGAAAGAAGTAGTGGTCCTAGGTCTTTTGCTTCTCCTAATTTCAGCTTCTTCTAATTCAGATGGCTCCTCTCTAACACTAGAAGGAATACTAAAAGAACTGCTTGATCCTTCAGACTTTTCTTTAAACGGAAATCTATTTTCAAAAAATTCAGCATCTCTAGTTTCAAATATTGTGTTCTTTTCAATCAAATTATTTTTAGAGTCAATGACTAAAAATTTGTAGGAATTACTATGAAAAGCATAGCCTATAAAAACACAATCAACAGTTTTCGGACCAAGTTTAGTTCTCTTAGATGCTGGAATAGAAACTCTAGCTAAACACCCCCACACTTTAAAATATTTATATGAAGGTGTTCTGCCCTTCCACATTTCATAAGGAGACTTATTATTTTTCTTACTAGAAATTCTGTTAAGAATATAACATGCAGTAAGAAGCGCTTCCCCCCACATGTTAAAAGGTAATCCATAAGAGCTTAGCATTGATATGACCATATCCTTAAGGGTTTGATTTTTCCTTTCAGCTACACCATTAGATTGTGGAGAATAAGGTAGAGTAGTCTCATGAATAATACCATTCTCAACACAAAATTTATCAAAATCTCCTGTATATTCTCCTTCCTTATCAGATCTTAAAACTTTAATAGTTTTGTCTAGCTGATTTTCTACTTCAATTTTATAGGAAATAAATTTTGAATAGCTTTCATCCTTACTCTTAAGTAGATAAATATAACAATATCGAGAATAATCATCAATGAAAGTTAAGAAATATTTATTTCCACCACGAGTAACATATCCTTTTAAGTCACATAAATTAGAATGTATCAATTAATTAGTTGCAGTAGTGATCTGAACAATATAATACAGAAATATAAAACTTATCGTCCGATCGAGTCTCGTGACAGCACGATGTCCTAAAGTGAAATTGCCTGTCAATAATTGCTGCGACCTCCGTGGACAATCACTCCGGGATATAACGATCTTAAACCACTTATGCAGCAATCACGAATGGTTTTTCTAGAACTCTCAATTGTACTCCAGAATAAATGTAAAACACGAATATAAGAAAATTCAGAATATGAAACGGAGTGTTGATGCAAGATGATTTTTCTATTGTCTTTTTGTCTGTGTTTTTCCAAAACGAGATATAGGTTTATATAGGCAAGATGGTAGTAACAGTCTTCACCATATTAATGTAGAATTTTAATGACTGAGTAGTGGATGTTTTAATGGCTGTTACAAAAACAAACAGTCAGAAAATACTGACTAGTTTTACCCATTAAATAGTAAAGACAAAAAAAATAATTATTTTAGTCAAGGAAGTCCAAGGCCCCAATCAAGACATTTTAATATCTGCGTGGGGAGTGACTCGAACCCCTGACGTCCCACATAAATGTTACATTTTCCACCACTTTGGCACTTTATCTAATTTGATTATTTTTTTCACATTTTATATTTATACCACAAATATATAACAAGAGATTCCAATGAAACCTATCTTCTATCAATTGGGGAGGGAAATTTATTTGGCATTTTATCGTTTTGAAAGTTTGAAAGAGGTATCAAATAAGTAAGAGTTTGTTGTTGGCAAAATCCGTTGTTAAAGAGATTGCTCAAGTATTTTAGGTCTCAGAAGTACATGATAAATATCGTCAAAGCTGAAGTTCTTGTCAATGCAATTTGAAGGTCAAATCTCCCTCGAACAAGTTTATTATATACTTTATGTTTTTATGTTTAAACATGTAAACGTATCATCGGAATATCGATTTTATTGACATGTCAAGATTAATGTTTTGTTCGCGTAGTTAAGAATTGAATTTTTAGTAGAGTTACGAAAATTGATGAAATGTATAGTTTAAAAATTGTTAAAATTTGCGAGTCATGGAATATGTGATCGGGGTCAAAATTATAAACTACTATCAATTTTTTTAGCTACATTAAATGGAGGCGTAGTTAATTTGTAATTTAGAACCTCGGGGCTAACTTCAGGTAAATAATTGTTTAGTTTTCTTTATTCATAAATATTAAAATAATGAAAACAACTAAAATTTAAGTTTCAAAAAATATTATTTTGTTATTAAATTAAGAGAAAAAGAAAAGAAGAAAAATAATATAGTCAAAATTCAAGTATATTTTTATTAAATTTTGCTATTTGTACATCAGCATGACACGCTACTCACATGAGAGAGGGGACCACGCCCAATGAAAAAAAGAAGCATGGGCTCCCCTTGTGTGAGAAGCATACAACGCGGATATATGTGTAGCGCAATTAATTTTTATTATAACAAGGACTTCCAAATAAGGTTACAACCGGAATTACAGTTTGGATTATCACAATCTTCTAGAATAAGAAAGACTCGTCTAAATATCGTGATTATAAGACTGATTCCACATTTGATCGGGCTTAAAAAGTTCATAAATTTTAATTAAATTAAGCAAATAATTTTAATCGCACATTTCATGGGATTCGTAATTTTATCAACTTTTCAACAATATATTTCATCAATTTTTATAAAAATTTACTAATAATATATATATATTTTTTTAACTACATCAAATAGAGGCTAATAGATTATCCCATAATTTACAACATTCCCTCCTAATGACTATTTGTACAGTAATAACTTCGTTAAAAAATTAGTTTCAAAAAAAAATAATGGGATAAAAATTCCTAACGAATAACAAAAAAAAAAAAAAGTCGATTCACTATAAAAGAAAATATTTGTAATAATAAAATGATGCATCGTTAAAACTTTGTCAAGACATGGGACAAAACTTGAGCGAGAGAAAAATAATATAGTTACTCTCTTTGATTTTAATTATTGTATCGAGAAATCTATGTCTTAGACGCATATATCTACAATATCACCATTCTGTTGAAATATATTTTCATGTTATAACCTTGAATAATATCATCTTCATATAACATATTTATCAATATTTGATAACTATAGTAACTTGATGGTTTCGGTAAAAATATATCTTGTCGGTCACTTCAAAAATGTCATACAATTTTTTTATTTACAAGAGTATTATTTTGAATAAATATCTTTTAGATTATAGATATTCATAGATGGTCTTTTTTTGGGAGCTAAACTAGAACTAGATAGAATCGATTTTTTTTTGTTTCGATTCCTCTATTGAACGAGTCAATTTTGGGATCATGAATTGAGAACTCTTCGATCTCTAGTCCGATTTGGTACTACCTTGAGAACTAATAATGTATTTGATTTTTGCGGTAAATGGAAGTAAATCACTCTTTTGGAGACTACAAGGCCAGTTTGATAGCTTGAGTTTTCCATGGAAAATCCATTTTTACCAAAATTGAGTGTTTGATAACAAACTTTTCCTTGGAATTACAATTCCTCGAAACACTTCACGTGACTGGCTTTTCCATGATTTGAAGGAATTAGTTTTCTTTGGGTTTTGGTGGGAAAATATCTTTTTCCATCCCCCCCCCCCCCCCCCCCCCCCTTAGCAATAAGAACAAATTTTGTTCATAATTGTAAGAAATTATATCTCTTTAATTGACAATTTTCGTGGAAACAAAGTCAAATGAATATTAAAAGATTCATTCAAATTTTTTCATGTGAAAAATTATACCAATCAAATACACATTCAAAATAAGTTATAGACAATTTAATTCTCTAGAATTCGTTTTCTTTTCACCTAAATTTCAATTCAAATGGAACTTAAAGTGTTGAAGATCCAAATATTAAGAAACAAAACACAAAAAATAAGAAATAAAAAAACAAAAGGGAGTTTTTTAATTTATAAATGGAGGGTTCAGATTTCGCGAAATTTCTCTGACCCCCAAATTCTGTACACTCAGAATTTTTGGTTTTTCATACGGTGGAGATTTCAGTATTTCGTTTTCACCGTTCCCCATAAAGAGCTACTCTCTGCATCTCCTTACCAGTTTGAATCGTAAACTTCCCTGAAGCAGAACCCAAAATCACTGGCCAGATGAAAAGACCACGAAGGACGCACTAAAATTTCTATTTCCAGATAAGTCCTTTCGCCCTCCACATACTTCAAAACCCACACTTTTCCGTTTTCTAAAACCCTCACGATTGTTCCTCACCCAATTCAATCTGGGCTTCAGTTGACACAAACAACAAAGAGCTCATAATTTTATGCCCAATGAATGATCTTGTCTCTCAGTATTCTATTTAATGGGTAGTTTTCGATTTGTTGAACTGCACATTTTGGAAGTCTCTGTGCTTGGATTTAGGTATCATTACATTGGCTTTTTTGCATATCTGGCTGCTAATGAACTACAGGTATAATGGGTTCTTTCATTTGTAATATACTTTTGTCATGTACTCTGTAGCTCTTTCTGGTCCAAGAATTTTCAAGGGATTGTCTTGTTTTTGCACATTTTTTCGCCGTGTATGTAGTCGAAATTTTATTGGTGATGATGTCCAAAATGGGTCTGCCAGAGTAGAGGATTTTCTTAATGAATCTTGGAAAAGTTCGAGTGCTGAGTACAATGTGGATGATGAAAAGACTGCAACTTTATATGATTCAATTGGTTCTTCGATGGTCAATGGTGATTTTGAAGGCCCTTCTCAGTCAAACTTCTCAGGAAAACAGAAATTCGTTGATGAGGTGAGAAGCGATGCTGCAAGAATTCTTGAAATTCTCCATCAAGATGGTCCTGGAGTCGACGTGAAAGCTAATTTAAGTGATTTAGGTGTAAGGGTTTCGGGTCTTCTTGTGAGAGAAGTTCTCTATGGTATCTTGAAAACAAGAAATCACATAAACAAAAACAGGAGCGCAAAGCTGGGATACAAGTTTTTTGTGTGGTCTGGCGAACAAGAGAACTACAGACACACGGCAAATGCATACCACTTGATAATGAAGATATTTGCAGAGTCAGAGGAATATAAGGCAATGTGGCGATTAGTTGATGATATGATTGAGAAAGGGTACCCAACTACTGCACGCACTTTCAATATATTGATATGTACGTGTGGCGAGGCTGGATTAGCTAGAAAAGTTGTAGAGAGGTTTATAAAGTCAAAGACGTTTAATTACAGGCCATTTAAGAATTCATTTAATGCAATTTTACATTCTCTTTTGACAATTAATCAGTACGGGTTGATTGAGTGGGTGTATCAGCAGATGTTAGTAGAAGGTCATTCCCCTGACGTGTTAACTTATAATATCATTATGTCTGCAAAGTTTAAGTTGGGGAAGCTGGATCAGTTTCACAGATTACTTGATGAAATGGGCAGGAATGGATTTTCCCCTGATTTTCATACATTCAGTCTCCTTCTCCATGTTCTTGGTAAAGGGGACAAGCCTCTGGCAGCAATTAATCTTTTGAATCACATGAAGGAAGTGGATATTGATCCAAGCATTCTCCACTTCACCACATTGATAGATGGGCTCAGTCGTGCTGGCAATATGGATGCCTGCCAGTATTTCTTCAATGAAATGATAAAGCACGGGTTCATGCCGGATGTTGTCTGTTACACTGTCATGGTAACAGGTTATGTTGTATCGGGCGAGATTGATAAGGCTCAGGATATGTTTTCAGAGATGATCAGCAAGGGGCAATTGCCAAATGTGTTTACGTATAATTCCATGATCCGAGGGCTTTGTGTGGTAGGGAAGTTTGAAGAGGCTCTCTTGATGTTGAAAGAGATGGAATCAAAAGGTTGTAATCCAAATTTTCTCGTGTACTGTACGTTAGTCAGTTATTTGCGACATGCAGGAAAGCTGTCTGAAGCTCATGAAATCATAAGAAATATGATGGAAAAGGGGCAGTATATTCATCTCCTGTCAAAGATCAAAAGATATAGAAGATTCTAAGAAGATAAAGTTCATAAATTAGGGAAATTAGTTGTAAAAGAAATTGATATTGATAGGGTGTTCATTCATAAGCTGATCTTTAACTGCCGTATGTTTCTGTGCAATGTAAGTTTCAGCAACATCTACAATTTTGATTACCTTTCCTAATAATATGACTTTTCTTCCGTTCTGTTTGTTTTCCAACTTATGATTTTGATTGCATTGGACTAATATAAGGAAACTATTAAAACAGCGCCTCATTCATCTGTGAGTTGCTTGCTTAACTATCATTCTTTCAGTGGTATCTCTTCTAGGATCCTCTTGATGGACTTTCAGCATCAATATGGGGGCATTGCTTGTACTCTTTTCCATGTCAGGAACTGCGGAAAACAGTATCAGTGAAAATAGTAGTTTATATTAATTTTATTGAAAATGAACATTTCCATAGTGTTTTTTCTTCTTCTTCTCTGATGCTACTTTTAGATTAACACGTTTTCCATGTCTTCTGTCATCTCTTCTTCAATCCTTTTCAAGTGTGGGGAAGGATGAAAGGATCAGCGTCACAAACACAGAGCTCCAACTTTTGATAAATTCATGCTCTTTTCTTTTTGGCTCCAACTAAGAAGAATGTTACTTGTTGTCTTTTGCTTTCTTTTCAAAACGATATTTTTATAGGTTTAAATTTTCTACCCTCATTTTTACCTTTGTTATTCTGTTTCTGCATATCTTCTAGGATTTCCTCAATTGCTTATCTTAGCTTTATTTAGTTACTTTGTACAAGTTAGAGATCTTTGATTGCAGTGTTGACATATATATGCTCTGGCCAATCTAAATTCTGGTGATTGCATGATTTCTACTCATTGAGCAAGCTGTAAGTTTGTCTTTACTTAGATCATGTGTTACTTTTCCATTTTTCATCAATAAATTTCTTCGATCAGAAAAATGATTATTGACACAGATGTGACATAATACCTGTGCAACTTTCTGGAAAATCTTATAAGAATTTGACATGGATCATATTGATGTATGATTCGTATATATAAGACCATGTCAGCATGATCTGCATGTCTATATATAATATATCAAACCAACAGAATCGTAAAGCCATTTCAACCATTCTACATGTATGTATGTGTTGTATGCATGCCATGCAAAACTTACATGCACATGCTTGGCTAAGCTTACAGATTTTAGTTATAAGTAAATGAGTAAGTTTAAAAAATATATCTTCTATTGATCAAAATTGAAAATAAGTTAGTTGTTATTGAAAGTTAAGAGCTACCCCTAAAAAAAAACCAGCTACCATCGCTTGGGACCTGGACCTATATATAGGTCCTACACTTCATGAAGAGGAGGAATAAAGTCATTTGAAAGTTGATTTAATCATGCCTTTAACCGATATTTTAATCCTTATGAACGAAGCAGATAATTTTACATAGAAAGAAAATCTTGCAAGCGTAAATTGTCTATATAACATGTACATGCACCAGTACTCAATATCACATTCAATGATCTATATTGTTTCTGGCGTTCAGGAATTGTCAAGACTTTCTTCTGGCATTTAGATGAATTTGTTTAAATTTTTCCGGAGTAATCTGCTTATTTGTATTCTGAATGGCTTCTATTAGTTTTTATTTTTATTTTTTATTTATTTTTTTTATTGAGCATCCCTGTTTTACACCTTTGAGTATGGGCTTCCTCTCTAAGTCGCTTTATGTTTGTGAGTGGACAATGGATGAGAATGTAAAGCCAATAGGTTTGAAGAATAACTACATTTTGAGGTGTTCTTCATCGACAATGGATGAGAATG
>NW_019265559.1:322079-336088 GCF_002742605.1 Olea europaea var. sylvestris
GCCTGTCAATGAACAAAATCTGAAGCCTCTTACATCATTGGTTGTGTAAACCCCTCTTTTCTTCTGTATATCACTTAAAATATGGAAGCCTTGGCCAAGAAATGATCTGTCAAAGCATAATCAGAAGTGTGCTGTTTCTATTTCTTAAAGATTTGATAGTTGGATTTTACTCCAAAGCTTCAGCTGCCTTCGAAGGTAGAAGAACAAAATGAACTTTTTAACTACTCTATCCACAACATTTTCAGGTATACATAAATACATATTTGACGCAAGATGCAATAGAAGAATTATAGGAGAATGGGAAGGGAAGAGAAGAAGAGAAAGGAGGGAAAAAGAGAGAAGAATTGAGGGCAAGAGGAAATCAATTTATTTCATATAATCAGGTTAAATGCAAAAGACCCCTTGGTTTCTAATATTCTATTCTAAGAAAGAAATATCTAGTAAATGCTATTAAATCAGACATTATCAAGTTTCCTAAAACACACATCAAAATTGGAAACTACATATAATAATATCTTTTATAATATTGCATCAACATTATTTTTGGGCAGCTAACATGTGTTTACTAACTTTAACATTCTCTTTTAAGAAACTTCACGCCTCAGTTTGCAGGTCTCAAAGAGAACTTGGGGGGTCCTCGGTACTCCTGAAGTAGTTTTCCAGCATCATTGCTAGCCTTTCAAGGTAGAGCTAGCATGAGTATATCCTTATATTTTTTGGTGGTAGATTGTCAGTTTTAGCACGAGTATATCCTTACATTTGTTGCTGGTAGATTGTCAGTTTTTATGTTATATTTAGCAAATTGTTTTTATTTAGATGGATATGCACAATGTAAGCTTGGGGGGATGGCTCACAAATGTGTGAAAAATGCAGCTTGGAAAGAGTCTGTCACTGGCCATCGTAGTCGGATAGGTTCAAATGTGAAAGTATATGATTAATTTTCAACAATAACAGGGGTTGAGGTTATCTTGATAGAGTCAATCACAAAAATTGTTGTAAACCTTAAAGCTGCCAATAGTTTCCCAGTTTTTATGGTGCATTGATTTAAGAAAAAAATGAATGCGGCACTGAATTGCAGTTCTTCTATGAATGAAGAGCTTCATTCTTTATGCAGTGGGCTTCTTTTATGTTAGGCTTTTCAATGTTATTCTGTTATGAAGTGAGAGAACTGAACCATTTAAAACACCATTCATGTTAATTACATTTGTGTATTAAGTTTCCGCTTTTACTGCTCAAGTCATGTTGGAAATATGGTACAAAAGTAGCAGTTGACCAAAGGATGATGTGGATGCTGAATCGATGAATTGACCATGATGACTGTTGACTCAATTCAATTGTTTTGGCTCTTAAACGTGCTTCCTTTTTGGACTTGCTATTGTTGATTGAAAAACGCATTTTGGAAAACACACTTTTGTTAGTGGATAGGTTAAATGAAATGCTAGTGTTGCCTCCTCGACCGTAGAATTGGTAACCTACTAGTGGTTTTCCATACACACACCAGTTGGATTCTAGGGTTTGATTTTATTCATTCACTTCGGACTGGCTTCTGGGCTCTCTCTCTCTAAAAAATTAGTTCATCTAACAAATCCAATATCTGAGATTCTGTTCTTGAGTGATCTATAATATGGTGTGAGAGATGATTAAGAGCCTATTTGTTTGCCATTTACCACCTCATTTTTAGAAGAAATGTTACCGTCTGTGGGCATCACTTAGCCCTTTTTTGACTTTTATCTCACAACTTTCATTTTGCATCAGCTATATTTCTTCTAATAAAGAGCAAAAAATGGTGCCCAAACACCCCTTAAGTGTTCTTGAACGAGCTTTAATCATATTTGAGAGGCTATTTTTGTATTCTTGAGTGATTTCGTTCTTGGTGGCCTGAAGTTGTAACGTTGGTTGATTTCATTCCGGTTAATGCAGTGATTTCTTCTGGTAACGGAAGCTCAAAAGGGGGATTAGGAACTTTGGTTTGAACCTCTTGCCTTGGGGCAAAAATTCTTGTGTTCATTTTTTACTTTCTGCACTTTATTTTTCAGTCGTCGTGTTTGTTTACAGTCTCCTAGTAGTTGGATCTAATCATAACCAGTCACATAGTAGCAGTTAAAGTGTGAAACATTATTCTTCTTCAGACTTGCCTACTATATTATATTGGAGAGTCTTAACCAAGAAATGATCCATCAAAGCATAATCAGAATTGGGCTCCTTCTATTTTTTTATGATTTTCTGAGCGTACTTGCTTCATCGATCGATTTCCAAGTTTGAATTAGGCTGTCATTACTCTTGGCATCAAATTATACTTTGTTGCGTTTCTACCTATCAAATTATACAATCTTTTGCTCCCATTTGAGAACCCGCCCATGTTCAGAAAATTCAGTATGTTTCCACTTAAATAGTAGACTGTCTCGAAAGTTACCTTCTTACCCATCTAAATTCTACTCAGCACTCAGAAAGTTGGGAACAAATTAGACTACAGTCACGACACTCCATATAATTTTGAGGTAAGCCCGACCCAGGCGCCTTCAATATATCCATTCACCCCAGTACAAGTCATAAATTTTAGGGTAGTGACAGTATATTTGCTTCAGGACAGGTTCATGCATTATTTATTGGATAATATTATATGAATTCTGACGCCAGTGTTATTTGACAAATATATATAACTTGACTGACTGGCGTACGAATGACAGACCTCTTTAATCCTTCCGATAAGTCATATTTTTCAACATAACGGCTGCAAGATAAGATGCCTGAAAAGCTCTACAAATTGTTTATTATTTTTGTTTTTAATCTGTTGGGTTTGGAGACTTTTAGCAAAAATGATCCAGAAGAAGAAATTCATAATATTAGTAGCCATAATTCTTCTAACTCCATGACAGTAACCTCAATTCACATTGATGGCTATGCGTCTCTGGGAATGTCTCAAAAGAGTTTTATTCTATGAAAATTAAAAACCTCAACAGGTGGAGTGAGGTGTCTGTTTATTTCTTTTCTTCTGGTTTCTTATCCTCTTGTTTCTTTTCCTCTGGTTTCTTGTCCTCTTCCTTCTTTTCTTCTTTCTTTTCTTCCTTCTTCTCTTCTTTCTTTTCTTCCTTTGCTGGCCCAACTGACAAAATATCAACCTTTCCCACTTTCTTTAATTTCTTCATCACTGCAACTGCGTCCATTTCTCCTATTACTGTCAGCTTTTGCTCCTTGAGATCAGCAGCAATTGAATCCACCCCTGTTCTCACAAACAAGTATTAGTATAAATTACTGAAAAACCAAAAAGAGAATTCATTTTTATGTACCATATATATCTGCTGCGGCTTCTATGGCTTTTTGCTTTGTTTTCTCATCAGTCATCGTCAACATCTTCAACACCACCTTCTGCTATCAGATTTCAGAAGAAAAATAAGATAATCTGATCATTTCATGTTAGTCTAAGCTAATAAACTATCTTTGTGTGTTGTAACCAAGACTCTTTGTTCACTTGTCAATCGCATTTCCAATTGGACAAGTGCTCGTCCCATCAGAAAAACCGAAAATGCCTTATCAAACTCGAGTACCAGCATGGATCACTTGGCTTTAGTAAACATATATGCGTGCCAACATGGAGAAAGATAGAGGGGGGGGGGGGGGGGGGGGGATTGTAGAGGCATACCATACCTGAGCCATTGAGGAGATGAGTGGAATTATGAAGAATGAAAGGGTGGGGAAACTTTTGAAGGAGTTTGTGTAACCTTATATCTTGGGGTTTGGTTGTGGAAAATTGAAATACTTCTTCAGGTGCTATTTGATTTGGGAAAATTGCACTATTAGTCCCCAACCTATTACACTAGTAACGGTTTAATATCCAACATTCTATTATAGGTCTACAATTTGTTTACAGTTACTAAAACAATATGTGAAATTGTTAACTCACTCTTACGCGTTTAACTTTATGAAGTCTAGTTTTATTTCCTAGCTTTGACAAGTGTTTACAAAGTTTGAATTGGTATTTGCTTTTATTCGGTGCACGTGATACTTGAAGATGATTTGGACATTGAAAACTAATTGTGCAATTATTGTGAAAAGTCGGTTAAGAGTAATTCACAATTAAAACATTATATTAAAGACTAACAAACCATTTTTTAAAAAAGAGTTAATGTACTAATCCTTGATTTGTAGAGATTAAAATTTAGATTTTAATTTAAGTTAAATTCAATAATTAATTTTAATCATATATTTTATGGAGTCCACAACTTTTCAATCACTCATTTCAATAATTTTTTATCAAAATCTACTAAAAATCTGATTTTAATTGCATGAGCAAAATATATTCAACGAGCTATAATTAAAGATTGAAAGAAAGTTGAGCATTTTGGGTCCATCCATTTAAAGCTTCATTCATTTAGAATTTTGTAATGTGGGGACTAAACTTTTAATGTAAGAGTATCTCTTAATAATTATATCTCATAATAATTAAAGCTCTTGAATATGACCATGACCACTAAAATGGAATTTAAAATCTTGAAAGTAATATGAAAAAAATAAATTAGGTAATTAATAGTTTACTTTCTTAAATATGATAATAAAATAAGTAGTTGGCAAATGTAGTATTTCGAAATACAAATTTATGCAATTTTAATTTTAATTTTATTTTATTTTTATATAAATTTAGAGTGTTTGAAATACATTAGATTGGACGCTATAATGTTCAACGTTTTTATAAAATTCAGAGGGTGTTTGGAAGTCATTTTTATGTAAAAATGCATTTTGGAATAGTAAATTGATGATAAATGTGTGGTTGAAAAAAAAAGAATTTTTTTTTATTTACGTGTAATATTATTTTAATGAAGAATGCGTGATTGAAAAGAAGAGAGAGAGAAATGCATTTTAAAAAAATGGGTACCTAACGGGTCTCAATATGCTAAATACATCTTTTGCAGCCCCCACTCGTGTAAAACCCTCTCTACTCGTCCCACATGACATGTTTCCTCTGTCTTGACTCTTGATTTGGCACGAAAGTAGAGTCGATTTCACTAAATCAATGTCAATATTGATTACTTTGAAAAGACGAAACTCGTTTATAACATTACAAGAAATTGTGGCTTCAGTGATAGATATTTTCATCGCAAAAGGTCGATAATCCTACTTATCGAAGAAATTTTCTTGTCGGTACATAATGAAAATAAAAGTTCGGCAAGTAATTTTTCGCAGCTAACATAATTGTCAATGGTTACTGACAGATTTACCTAAATATACATGTCCGTCATAAATATGAATGAATTTCTACAACATCTATCAGCAATTGTTTTATCGATAACTTAGTTCGATGAAAATTACCAACGAAATTACAATTTATATTTTTGTTGGCAGATTCCGACAAATAGAAAGGTATCATTATGATTTTACATTATCGTCATAAAGAGGGAGATGTTAGAAAAGATAGAATATACGAATTTTCTCTTGTAAAACTTATTTTTACCATAGTAAATTATAGCAGTATCGAAAAAGTACGTGGTCTCACATTAAAACAAGTGTTTATAAGTTTTGTCTGTTCTTGTGTATCTATTTTTCTACGGCGATCTTATTGCTTTTGATAGTATTGGGTTTTTAATTCCGATAAGTATGATCATACACAAATGATCATGATTAGTGTAGATTGACGCCCGTCTCTGTTCTTGAGGGATCAAAAAGAGTACTCACTCGCTCGACCCTAAAAGAAAGTTAAACAAAGACCATACTCGATTGATTGTCCTAATGCATGCTTTATCACCAATCAATGAACTTGTAATAGAAACAAAATGACGAATTATGATTAATAAATATTTTGAGATTCATGCAATTATCTATGGTTGGTCCATCCAATTTACAGTGAAATCGAGTCGTATTTGTAGTATTTGAGAGCATAATTTTACAGATTCTTATAAAAGGCTGGATAATTTTAAGAAAAGGCTATCATAAATGTAAACCATATTTTCAACATTAATTAATTTTTCTTAATTCTTTTTTCTGTTTTTGTGTATAATTCTCATATGTCACTTCACTATGTGGAAATTGGGGAATTTCTCTTAATATGAAAAGACTTGTTTGGGCAGCATAATCTTCACAAACGTGATGATGATTTCTTTGGACATTTTCATTTCAATTCAAATGTTCTGTCGTGTGAAATTTGAAGAATAAGATTTGATTTCATGTTAATTAACGATTAAAAATGGGTTAAGCGTGCTTTATTATTATTATTATTATTATTATTATTATTATTATTATTATTATTATTATTATTATTATTATTATTATTATTTCCTGATGATTTTATGTGCTTGCCATGAAAATTTGGTACGAGTAGGGTTTATGTTGTTTTTTATGTTTAATTAAAAAAATATTGTCTTTTTCCATTCTTTATTTAGCTCTTGTTTGGCACACATTCTTTTCAAAATACTTTTTTTTTTCCAATTACATATGCTTCAATAAAATAATATTACACGTAAATTCAAAACTTTTTCTTATTTTTTAACCACACATTTTCTATTAATTTACTATTCCAAAATACATTATTAGAATATACTAGGGGCTCAAAGAGGCCCTTAATGTTCAATTTTATATTTATTTTCGTTTATTTTAGTTAGAAAAATCATCGTTTAATCTAGAGAAAATTACATCATTGGTCGTTCATTGTTCAAATAGCAAATTGATTCTCAACTTTTAAAAATTAACAATTAGTTATTAACTTGTTAATATAGGTGCAAAACTAGTTAACAATAGAAAACTGTTCAAATATCTGTTAAACTGTCACACGACTATCACATATCCAGCTTTTTAAAGTTGAGTATTAATGTTTACTAAGTTAGACTAGTATTTAGAAATTTGAAAATGATACACTGTTAGTGACTGCTAAATACTATTTAGCAAACACTTAAATGACTCTCGTCGTTAAAATAGATTATACAATTGTAATATAAAATTGAGAGCCAACTTATTTTTTAAAAGGTTGGAGTCAAACTTATGATTTGATAACACTTCAAAATAAGGTTTACATTACAAAATTTAGAACTTGAAAATCCAAATGTGAAAAAAGCTAGAACGATTAAGCCTTTGCATTGCATAAGTGGCAATCC
This sequence comes from Olea europaea var. sylvestris, assembly GCF_002742605.1. Lineage (NCBI taxonomy): Eukaryota > Viridiplantae > Streptophyta > Magnoliopsida > Lamiales > Oleaceae > Olea > Olea europaea. The sequence continues at coordinate 329,159 of NW_019265559.1, forward strand.
ATGTGAATGGAAAAGGAAATGAAAATTCAAATGTGCTAGTAACATACGCCTAAATGGAAAACGGAGATAAAATTCATTGATAGATGAATCTCGTTAAATTTGGGGTTCAATAAGAATGTCAATGACCCAAAGTTTGTATGCTACAAATCCTTTATTTATTTATTTTTATTTTTTTTCAAATTTAACCCACCACTTTAGAGGAAAAGATATATACAAAAAGGAATCATTATATAACTAACTAATGTTAATGTTATTTGTGAAATATCTGAAAATGTTTAATTGTGCTCAAAACCAAAACCCGAACTAAGACCAATTGCTAGCTTTGAGACTGGAACTACAACCCGAAAAATATTGTTTCCATTTAACTTCCTTTTGCATTTTAATTTCTTTTAAAATTAGGCATGTTTGAATTGTTGTGAAATTGGGTCATAAAAGAATACACTTTAAATACATTCGAGGGAGGACTCAATTTCTATGTTTGGCACTTCAAGAGATTTTCTTTCTTTTTCCGGGTCAACATGGGGACTAGTAAAAATTTTGTAAAACTTAGCCTCCAATTGAGAAGAATTTAAATAAATAGAAATGAAGTGTGAATAAATAAATATTACTTACATGTAAATAAATAAATAAGAAAAGTCCCTTGGACTGGAAAACTGCTAAGGTGCATTTACAAGGTTTTCCTTTTTAACTTCCAATGGAAAATCGCCATTTGTTATCTGCAAAAAAAATAAAAATAAATTCATTGACCTATTGGAATTTTGTTTGTTCAAAATCAAATGAAAAAAAAATGGGCTTAACCATGCAACCACATGAGGTCCTCCCGAAAATGGGAGGGCAGGGAAGGCTATAACCATGCGACCGATCGCATGGTTGACGAAATGTGACCGTTGGGTCATTTTTTGACCTCTTTTCTTTCAAAATTGGTGACTTTTCATTCTTGTTTTTGCACCATTTCATGGAAGCTTGCCAATGCCTATAAATAGGCTATCCAAATGTAAGAAAAATATATTGAATTCCATTGAGATCTATCCCCAAATTATTCTTCCAAAATTGATAGAAAATTATCATATAATCATTCCATTTCTTTTCACTTGTTCATTTTGAAGATACACTTTTACTTTAGGTGTTCATCTCATCAATGCTTATTTAATCTTACGTACTATTTGTCGAAAATCCTTAAAAGCATTGAAAAGGAGGTAAATAACGTTTAAGGACAGCAAGATTAATTTCATGTTCAAGCCTCCATTGATTATTTATATATATTCCCTTTGTTGTGTTTCATTTTTCCTTCTCTATTGCCTTAATTTTCCAACAATCTCAAACGTTATCTGATTATTGTTACTGCGATGGAGACGGAATCTACACTTGCTACCATCAAAATGATGAATCAAGGTCTGGTACGCTTGGACAGATTCGATGACACAAATTTCACAAGATGGCAAGACAAACTTAAGTTTATGTTAACGGCCTTGAAGATTTTCTACATGCTTGATCCAATATTGGAGCACATTTCCAATGCAATTGACAAAGATATCGAAGAAATTCGTGCAGAAAGGAAAAAAGGGAAAAGGACGAATTGATATGCCGTGACCATATCCTAAATGCATTGTTCGATCGTCTATATACTACATTGGTAAAAGAAATCTGGAACGCACTAGAAAGCAAATATAAAGCCGAGGAAGAAAGTACCAAAGTTCTTAATATCTAAATATCTTGATTTCAAATTCTTGGATAATGTACTCTTATTGCCCCAAGTACATTAGTTACAAATAATTGTAAACAAATTGAAAGCGGTGAAAACCGAATTTCCCGAAATTTTTCAAGTTGGAGCAATTATTGTTAAACTCCCCTATTCATGGAAAGGATATAGGAAGAAAATTCTTCACAATTCCAAAGACTTTTTTTTGGAAGATATACAAAAACATCTTCATATAGAGGAAGAATCAAATGCAAGAAATAAGATTGAAAATTATTATGATGGCTCTTCGAAAGTCAATGCCGTGGACAATGTGGATGACTCCAACAAATTTAAAAAGAAAGGGAAACTTCTTGATCCTAGAAAGGATCAAGAGAAGTTCAAAAACAAAGCCAAAGGACCTTGCTATGTGCGTGAAAAATCGGGACACCTGCTAGAGATTGCAGGCATAGGAAACAATAAAAGAAGGAAGGAGAAGTGAATTCAATTGATAAGATTATCGCCACAGTGAGCGAAATTACTGCTATCCAAGCCAAAGTTCCAGGCTGGTGGTATGATACACGCGCTACAATCCATGTACGTTATGATAAGTCTCTCTTCAAAACTTATCATGACATTGAAGACAATCAGAAAATACAAATGGGAAATGAAGGAAGATCAAATGTGATTGGCAAAAGAAAAGTTGAACTCATTTTCACTTCAGAAAAGAAGATCACTTTGACAAATATCTTGCGTGTACCTGAAATGAATAGAAACTTAGCAAGTGGTGTACTTTTGGAAAAAACTTGGGATTAAATCTATTTTTGAATCTGAAAAACTTGTACGAACCCATAATGACACTTTGTTGGAAAGGGCTATTCTACCGAAAGAATGGTCAAACTATGTATTATTGAGAACAAGTCAAATAAAATTAAATTTTTTGCATATGTTACTGATTTATTTAATTTATGGCATGGTAAATTAGCACATATAGGAGTTAACACTATGAAAAGAATGATTAAATGTGGATTAATACAATGTGACATTAACAAATTAGAAAAATGTGAAATATGTGTTAATTGTTAAATAAAAAATGATTAAGAAGCAATTTCATAGCATAGTAAGATCAACAAAATTACTTGAACTTGTTCATTCCGACATATGTGAATTGAATGGAATGTTAATTAGAGGCAACAGTAGATATTTTATTACTTTTATTGACGATTGTTCTCGATATACTTATTAAAGGATAAAGACGAAGCCTTTAGTGCCTTTAGGACCTATAAAATTGAAGTTGAAAATCAATTAGAAAGAAAATTAAAGACTTGTGATAGAGGTAGTGAATATTTTCTAATGAATTTAACATGTTTTGTGAACAAAATGGAATAGTACATCAAACTTCTACACCTAGAACACCGGAACAAAATGGATTAGAGAAAAAAGAATAGAATAATTTTAGAGATGATAAATGCTATGTTGTTAAATTCTAAACTATCTTTTAAGCTATGAGGTGAAGCCTTACTTAGTATTTGCCAGATAATAAATAGGATTCCCACGAAGAAGAATAAAATTTCCCCATATGAAATATAGAAAGGTGGAAAACCAAATATAAATTATTTTAAAAGATGGGGTGCCTTGCATATTGTAAGAATATGGATCCTAAGAGAACCAAGTTAGGTCCTAAAGGTATCAAATGTTCCTTTATGAGATATGCTCTTAATAGCAAGGCCTATAAATTATTAAATCTTGAATTGGATGGTATAATAGAATCAAGAGATGTGAAATTTTTCGAGAATGTAATGGTAGCTAAGAAATCTGAAAATAATAATAAGGATATTCCAACCTTTAGAAGCTTACCAGAAAAATAAAAGATGTTGAAATTGATCCTTGAAGAAGTAAAAGAACTAGAAAAGTAAAGAATTTAGGATTAGATGAAATAAATTCCCAACTCATTTTCTTTTACTTAGTAGAGGGAGATAAGAAGGATGTTGTAAGAACAATCCCTTTTGTTCTTCAAGTGAAAAGTGATCCTAAGACTTATAAGGAACTAATGCAGTCTAGAGACTATATGTTCTAGAAAGAAGTAATAAACATGACATGGATTTTATTATTTCAAATAATACTTAGGAAAAAGTTGACCTACCAGCAAGTTTTAAAGCTATCCGTTGCAAGTGGATATTTAGGAAGAAATTTCGATGGATCGCTTAATATTTATAAGGCTAGATTAGTAGTTAAAGGATGTCATCAAAGGGAATGAATTGATTACTCTGACACATATGCACCTGTGACTATGATAACCTCATCGGGATCTTATTTGTATTAGCATCCATTTATGACCTACATGTTCATCAAATGGACGTCAAGATGGCGTTCATAAATAGAGATCTCGAAGATGATGTCTATATGGAACAACAAAAAAAGTTCATTTTACCGAGAAATGAACATAAGGTGTGCAAATTAATTAAATATTTATATAGATTAAAACAAGCTCCCAAAAAGTGGCATGAGAAATTTGACTCTAAAATAGTGTCAAATGAATTTAATCACAATTCGGTAGATGCCTCTATACGAAAGTGAATGATAATATAATCACATTAGTGTGTCTATATATTGATGATATGCTAATCATTAACAATAATATAGATGGGATCAAAGAAATAAAATGGTTTTTATCCTCTACTTTTAAAATAAAGGATCTGGGAAAAGTGGACACTATCCTTGGTATCAAAGTTAAAAGGGATAGTGGGGGTTTTACATTAAGCCAATCACATTATGTTGAGAATGTGATAAATAAATTCAAACATTTGAACATTAAAAAGGCTAATATTCCTGTAGATCCAAATATCAAATTAATAAAAAATGATGATACGCAAGTACAATTGGAAGTCTCTTGTACGACTTACAATGTACAAGACCTAATGTGACATTTACTATAAGTAAACTAAGTAGGTTTACTAGCAACCCGAGTTCAAAATATTGGAAGGCCATCGGTAGAATTCTTGGTTACCTAAAGAAAACCAAAAACCTTGGGCTACAATATACAAAGTTTCCTAAGATCTTAGAAGAATATCCCGATGCAAGTTGGATATTGAGTGTGGGAGAGAATAAATTCACTTCGAGTTGAATATTCACTCTTGAAGGTGGTGCAATTTCTTGGAAGTATAAGAAACAAATTTGTATTACTCATTAACTATATTAGAATTTGTAGCATTGGTCGAAATCGAAAAGAAGTTGAGTGGCTAAGAGATTTATTATATGAAATTCCTTTAGTTATAAAGAATATTTCTTCTATATCTATCTTGTGTGATAGTCAAACTACTCTAGCTAGAGCATATAATGAAGTACACAATGGAAAATCTAGATGTATGAGTCTAAGACACGAATATATAAGGAAATTAATCAAGCATGGAATAATTTCCCTTACATTTGTTAAATCTAGTGAGAACGTAGCTGATCCATTTACCAAACCTCTCAAGAAAGAGTTAAGTGAGATCAACATCAAGTAAAATGGGATTAAAACTCTTCAAATAGATCCACCAATAACGGCAACCCCACTAAAATATACTAAACTAGTATATATAGGTTCAATGGGTAACAACAAGTTATTCGATAAGTGGATGTATTTCAACACCATTAAATGTATTAAAATCATATTTTTGAAAAATAGTGTCGGTTGTTACTGTTGGAGGGATGAGTTAAAATAAACCCTTAGTAAAGTTCAGTACGGAATACAAGTATCTGTAAAAGTAACAAAGATATTGAAATAACTTCACCTATGTGAACTTCGAGGTGGTGTCGTTTCTATAGAGAGTTGAAGTTTTTCTCTCTTTAAAAGTTCAATGAAAAAGGATTAGTGTAAGGTCATATTAGCACTAAGCGAGTTAGAGGAACTAGTAAAAAGTTTAACACTTGTGCGTGTGATTTCATCGGTGTTGACACAGGGAATAATTGGTTCAAAGCACTCTAGCTACTTGGAATTCTGATGATACTTTATGAGATTTAGAAAAGATTTAAATCAAAAGATATCTAATTCTTATGTATAAGTGTTGATATTTGATTATGTGACTAATATAGATTTTGAACAAACAAAATTCCAAAATCAAATTAAAAAAAATGGGCTTAACCATGGGACCGCATCGATTAAGCCCATGCAGTTGCATGGGGCCCTCCCGAGAATGGGAGGGCCGGGAAGGTTATAACCATGCGACCGCATGGCTATAGCCCATACGGTTGCATGGTTGACGAAATGTGGCCGTTGGGTCGTTTTTTGACATTTTTTCTTTCAAAATTGGTGGCTTTTCATCCTTATTTTTGCACCATTTCATAGAAGCTTGCCAATTCCTATAAGTAGATGATTCAAATGCAAGAAAAATATATTGAATTCAATTGAGATCTATCCCCAAATTATTCTTCCAAAATTGAGAGAAAATTATCATTGAATCATTCCATTTCTTTTCACTTATTTATTGTGAAGATACACGTTTGTTTTTGGTGTTCTTCATCAAAACTTGTTTAATCCTACGAACTATTTGTCGAAAATCTTTAAAATCATTGGAAAGGAGGCAAATAACGTTTGAGGATAGTGAGATTAATTTCGTGTTCAAACCTTCATTGATTATTTCTATATATTTCCTTTGCTGTGTTTCATTTTTCCTAATCTATTGCCACATGGCCTTCTATGTGTAGCATAATTGAATAAATAATCTCTCTATTCATTTAATGAATAATAGATAATATTTTATTACTACAATGTAACAAACACATTAGATTAATACATCGTTTACTTATTTGCTTTACTTCATCGTAAAGAACGGTTAGGCATTGCAATTAAGTTAGAATTTTACATATCGATGAATATTAGTTAGTAATCAATTCTCATTGTGTAATTTAGCATGTCTGACCACGTGAGTGAGTCACCTTCTTCGAAAATCACGCTTTTGCTTATAATTCACGTTCTTCAAGCTCAAGAAACGCAATTCATGAGATCTTTCATTTCATTTAGGTTTTCAACGCTCCTTCACATTTCTTTCTTGAAAGTAGTTAATAAAACAAAAGGAATTGGCATAATATCAACAATAACGCTGTGTACACTCTTTTTGACAACTCACTCACAATTATGGAACTCGCGATTACTTTAATTGTGGGTCTCATTTCTTGTATGTTAAAAGACTGTCAACCATGATGTCAAAATTATTGGACTCATAATATTATTCTAATATTAATAACACACAATAATTGAAGGACAAGACAAAACT